>NC_142770.1:19777312-20042351 GCF_988280905.1 Pimephales promelas | reverse complement strand
CAAATTCTGATAGAGGGCCATGAGACTTAGACCTGAGTGAAAAAATGGAGGTTCTAGCCCCTTCCAGAGCTGAGATATCGAAACTCAAAAATTTGGCCCGAAAAAAAAACGACAGTGGTACCCCTTACGTTTTTTTTGGGGCGAAAAATTAAGTTTCTCCAATCTTCCCAAATTCTGATAGAGGGCCATGAGACTTAGACCTGAGTGCAAAAATGGAGGTTCTAGCCCCTTCCAGAGCTGAGATATCGAAACTCAAAAATTCGGCCCGAAAAAAAAACGACAGTGGTACCCCTTACGTTTTTTTTTTTGGGCTAAAAATTAAGTTTCTCCAATCTTCCCAAATTCTGATAGAGGGCCATGAGACTTAGACCGGAGTGCAAAAATGGAGGTTCTAGCCCCTTCCAGAGCTGAGATATCGAAACTCAAAAATTTGGCCCGAAAAAAAAAACGACAGTGGTACCCCTTACGTTTTTTTTTTGGGCGAAAAATTAAGTTTCTCCAATCTTCCCAAATTCTGATAGAGGGCCATGAGACTTAGACCTGAGTGCAAAAATTGAGGTTCTAGCCCCTTCCAGAGCTGAGATATCGAAACTCAAAAATTCGGCCCGAAAAAAAAACGACAGTGGTACCCCTTACGTTTTTTTTTTGTGGCGAAAAATTAAGTTTCTCCAATCTTCCCAAATTCTGATAGAGGGCCATGAGACTTAGACCTGAGTGCAAAAATGGAGGTTCTAGCCCCTTCCAGAGCTGAGATATCGAAACTCAAAAATTCGGCCCGAAAAAAAAACGACAGTGGTACCCCTTTCGTTTTTTTTTTTGGGCGAAAAATTAAGTTTCTCCAATCTTCCCAAATTCTGATAGAGGGCCATGAGACTTAGACCTGAGTGAAAAAATGGAGGTTCTAGCCCCTTCCAGAGCTGAGATATCGAAACTCAAAAATTTGGCCCGAAAAAAAAAACGACAGTGGTACCCCTTACGTTTTTTTTGGGGCGAAAAATTAAGTTTCTCCAATCTTCCCAAATTCTGATAGAGGGCCATGAGACTTAGACCTGAGTGCAAAAATGGAGGTTCTAGCCCCTTCCAGAGCTGAGATATCGAAACTCAAAAATTCGGCCCGAAAAAAAAACGACAGTGGTACCCCTTACGTTTTTTTTTTGGGCTAAAAATTAAGTTTCTCCAATCTTCCCAAATTCTGATAGAGGGCCATGAGACTTAGACCTGAGTGCAAAAATGGAGGTTCTAGCCCCTTCCAGAGCTGAGATATCGAAACTCAAAAATTTGGCCCGAAAAAAAAACGACAGTGGTACCCCTTACGTTTTTTTTTTTTGGGCGAAAAATTAAGTTTCTCCAATCTTCCCAAATTCTGATAGAGGGCCATGAGACTTAGACCTGAGTGCAAAAATGGAGGTTCTAGCCCCTTCCAGAGCTGAGATATCGAAACTCAAAAATTCGGCCCGAAAAAAAAACGAAAGTGGTACCCCTTACGTTTTTTTTTTGGGCGAAAAATTACGTTTCTCCAATCTTCCCAAATTCTGATAGAGGGCCATGAGACTTAGACCTGAGTGCAAAAATGGAGGTTCTAGCCCCTTCCAGAGCTGAGATATCGAAACTCAAAAATTCGGCCCGAAAAAAAAACGACAGTGGTACCCCTTACGTTTTTTTTTGGGCGAAAAATTAAGTTTCTCCAATCTTCCCAAATTCTGATAGAGGGCCATGAGACTTAGACCTGAGTGCAAAAATGGAGGCTCTAGCCCCTTCCAGAGCTGAGATATCGAAATTCAAAAATTCGGCCCGAAAAAAAAACGACAGTGGTACCCCTTACGTTTTTTTTTTTGGGCGAAAAATTAAGTTTCTCCAATCTTCCCAAATTCTGATAGAGGGCCATGAGACTTAGACCTGAGTGCAAAAATGGAGGCTCTAGCCCCTTGCAGAGCTGAGATATCGAAACTCAAAAATTCGGCCCGAAAAAAAAACGACAGTGGTACCCCTTACGTTTTTTTTTTTTGGGGCGAAAAATTAAGATTCTCCAATCTTCCCAAAACTCTGAATTCTGATAGAGGGCCATGAGACTTAGACCTGAGTGCAAAAATGGAGGCTCTAGCCCCTTCCAGAGCTGAGATATCGAAACTCAAAAATTAGGCCCGAAAAAAAAACGACAGTGGTACCCCTTAGGTTTTTTTTTTTTTTGGGCGAAAAATTAAGTTTCTCCAATCTTCCCAAATTCTGACAGAGGGCCATGAGACTTAGACCTGAGTGCAAAAATTGAGGCTCTAGCCCCTTCCAGAGCTGAGATATCGAAACTCAAAAATTAGGCCCGAAAAAAAACCGACAGTGGTACCCCTTACGTTTTTTTTTTTTGGGCGAAAAATTAAGTTTCTCCAATCTTCCCAAATTCTGATAGAGGGCCATGAGACTTAGACCTGAGTGCAAAAATGGAGGCTCTAGCCCCTTCCAGAGCTGAGATATCGAAACTCAAAAATTCAGCCCCAAAAAAAAACGACAGTGGTACCCCTTACGTTTTTTTTTTTTTGGGCGAAAAATTAAGTTTCTCCAATCTTCCCAAAACTCTGGATTCTGATAGAGGGCCATGAGACTTAGACCTGAGTGCAAAAATGGAGGCTCTAGCCCCTTCCAGAGCTGAGATATCGAAACTCAAAAATTAGGCCCGAAAAAAAAACGACAGTGGTACCCCTTAGGTTTTTTTTTTTGGGCGAAAAATTAAGTTTCTCCAATCTTCCCAAATTCTGATAGAGGGCCATGGGACTTAGACCTGAGTGCAAAAATGGAGGCTCTAGCCCCTTCCAGAGCTGAGATATCGAAACTCAAAAATTCGGCCCGAAAAAAAAACGACAGTGGTACCCCTTACGTTTTTTTTTTGGGCGAAAAATTAAGTTTCTCCAATCTTCCCAAATTCTGATAGAGGGCCATGAGACTTAGACCTGAGTGCAAAAATGGAGGCTCTAGCCCCTTCCAGAGCTGAGATATCGAAACTCAAAAATTCGGCCCGAAAAAAAAACGACAGTGGTACCCCTTACGTTTTTTTTTTAGGCGAAAAATTAAGTTTCTCCAATCTTCCCAAATTCTGATAGAGGGCCATGAGACTTAGACCTGAGTGCAAAAATGGAGGTTCTAGCCCCTTCCAGAGCTGAGATATCGAAACTCAAAAATTCGGCCCGAAAAAAAACGACAGTGGTACCCCTTACGTTTTTTTTTTTGGGCGAAAAATTAAGTTTCTCCAATCTTCCCAAATTCTGATAGAGGGCCATGAGACTTAGACCTGAGTGCAAAAATGGAGGTTCTAGCCCCTTCCAGAGCTGAGATATCGAAACTCAAAAATTCGGCCCGAAAAAAAAACGACAGTGGTACCCCTTACGTTTTTTTTTTTAGGCGAAAAATTAAGTTTCTCCAATCTTCCCAAATTCTGATAGAGGGCCATGAGACTTAGACCTGAGTGCAAAAATGGAGGTTCTAGCCCCTTCCAGAGCTGAGATATCGAAACTCAAAAATTCAGCCCGAAAAAAAAACGACAGTGGTACCCCTTACGTTTTTTTTTTTGGGCGAAAAATTACGTTTCTCCAATCTTCCCAAATTCTGATAGAGGGCCATGAGACTTAGACCTGAGTGCAAAAATTGAGGTTCTAGCCCCTTCCAGAGCTGAGATATCGAAACTCAAAAATTCGGCCCGAAAAAAAAACGACAGTGGTACCCCTTACGTTTTTTTTTTGGGCGAAAAATTAAGTTTCTCCAATCTTCCCAAATTCTGATAGAGGGCCATGAGACTTAGACCTGAGTGCAAAAATGGAGGTTCTAGCCCCTTCCAGAGCTGAGATATCGAAACTCAAAAATTCGGCCCGAAAAAAAAACGACAGTGGTACCCCTTACGTTTTTTTTTTTGGGCGAAAAATTAAGTTTCTCCAATCTTCCCAAATTCTTATAGAGGGCCATGAGACTTAGACCTGAGTGCAAAAATGGAGGTTCTAGCCCCTTCCAGAGCTGAGATATCGAAACTCAAAAATTCGGCCCGAAAAAAAAACGACAGTGGTACCCCTTATGTTTTTTTTTTGGGCGAAAAATTAAGTTTCTCCAATCTTCCCAAATTCTGATAGAGGGCCATGAGACTTAGACCTGAGTGCAAAAATGGAGGCTCTAGCCCCTTCCAGAGCTGAGATATCGAAACTCAAAAATTCGGCCCGAAAAAAAAACGACAGTGGTACCCCTTACGTTTTTTTTTTTGGGCGAAAAATTAAGTTTCTCCAATCTTCCCAAATTCTGATAGAGGGCCATGAGACTTAGACCTGAGTGCAAAAATGGAGGTTCTAGCCCCTTCCAGAGCTGAGATATCGAAACTCAAAAATTCGGCCCGAAAAAAAAACGACAGTGGTACCCCTTACGTTTTTTTTTTTGGGTGAAAAATTAAGTTTCTCCAATCTTCCCAAATTCTGATAGAGGGCCATGAGACTTAGACCTGAGTGCAAAAATGGAGGTTCTAGCCCCTTCCAGAGCTGAGATATCGAAACTAAAAAATTCGGCCCGAAAAAAAAACGACAGTGGTACCCCTTACGTTTTTTTGGGCGAAAAATTAAGTTTCTCCAATCTTCCCAAATTCTGATAGAGGGCCATGAGACTTAGACCTGAGTGCAAAAATGGAGGTTCTAGCCCCTTCCAGAGCTGAGATATCGAAACTCAAAAATTCGGCCCGAAAAAAAAACGAAAGTGGTACCCCTTACGTTTTTTTTTTGGGCGAAAAATTACGTTTCTCCAATCTTCCCAAATTCTGATAGAGGGCCATGAGACTTAGACCTGAGTGCAAAAATGGAGGTTCTAGCCCCTTCCAGAGCTGAGATATCGAAACTCAAAAATTCGGCCCGAAAAAAAAAAACGACAGTGGTACCCCTTACGTTTTTTTTTGGGCGAAAAATTAAGTTTCTCCAATCTTCCCAAATTCTGATAGAGGGCCATGAGACTTAGACCTGAGTACAAAAATGGAGGTTCTAGCCCCTTCCAGAGCTGAGATATCGAAACTCAAAAATTCGGCCCGAAAAAAAAACGACAGTGGTACCCCTTACGTTTTTTTTTTTGGGTGAAAAATTAAGTTTCTCCAATCTTCCCAAATTCTGATAGAGGGCCATGAGACTTAGACCTGAGTGCAAAAATGGAGGCTCTAGCCCCTTCCAGAGCTGAGATATCGAAACTCAAAAATTAGGCCCGAAAAAAAAAACGACAGTGGTACCCCTTACGTTTTTTTTTTGGGCGAAAAATTAAGTTTCTCCAATCTTCCCAAATTCTGATAGAGGGCCATGAGACTTAGACCTGAGTGCAAAAATGGAGGTTCTAGCCCCTTCCAGAGCTGAGATATCGAAACTCAAAAATTCGGCCCGAAAAAAAAAACGACAGTGGTACCCCTTACGTTTTTTTTTTTGGGCGAAAAATTAAGTTTCTCCAATCTTCCCAAATTCTGATAGAGGGCCATGAGACTTAGACCTGAGTGCAAAAATGGAGGTTCTAGCCCCTTCCAGAGCTGAGATATCGAAACTCAAAAATTCGGCCCGAAAAAAAAAACGACAGTGGTACCCCTTACGTTTTTTTTTTGGGCGAAAAATTAAGTTTCTCCAATCTTCCCAAATTCTGATAGAGGGCCATGAGACTTAGACCTGAGTGCAAAAATGGAGGTTCTAGCCCCTTCCAGAGCTGAGATATCGAAACTCAAAAATTCGGCCCGAAAAAAAAACGAAAGTGGTACCCCTTACGTTTTTTTTTTTGGGTGAAAAATTACGTTTCTCCGATCTTCCCAAATTCTGATAGAGGGCCATGAGACTTAGACCTGAGTGCAAAAATGGAGGTTCTAGCCCCTTCCAGAGCTGAGATATCGAAACTCAAAAATTCGGCCCGAAAAAAAAACGACAGTGGTACCCCTTACGTTTTTTTTTTTTGGGCGAAAAATTAAGTTTCTCCAATCTTCCCAAATTCTGATAGAGGGCCATGAGACTTAGACCTGAGTGCAAAAATGGAGGTTCTAGCCCCTTCCAGAGCTGAGATATCGAAACTCAAAAATTCGGCCCGAAAAAAAAACGACAGTGGTACCCCTTACGTTTTTTTTTTTGGGGCGAAAAATTAAGTTTCTCCAATCTTCCCAAATTCTGATAGAGGGCCATGAGACTTAGACCTGAGTGCAAAAATGGAGGTTCTAGCCCCTTCCAGAGCTGAGATATCGAAACTCAAAAATTCGGCCCGAAAAAAAAACGACAGTGGTACCCCTTTCGTTTTTTTTTTTTGGGCGAAAAATTAAGTTTCTCCAATCTTCCCAAATTCTGATAGAGGGCCATGAGACTTAGACCTGAGTGCAAAAATGGAGGTTCTAGCCCCTTCCAGAGCTGAGATATCGAAACTCAAAAATTCGGCCCGAAAAAAAAACGACAGTGGTACCCCTTACGTTTTTTTTTTTTGGGCGAAAAATTAAGTTTCTCCAATCTTCCCAAATTCTGATAGAGGGCCATGAGACTTAGACCTGAGTGCAAAAATGGAGGTTCTAGCCCCTTCCAGAGCTGAGATATCGAAACTCAAAAATTCGGCCCGAAAAAAAAAACGACAGTGGTACCCCTTACGTTTTTTTTTTGGGCGAAAAATTAAGTTTCTCCAATCTTCCCAAATTCTGATAGAGGGCCATGAGACTTAGACCTGAGTGCAAAAATGGAGGTTCTAGCCCCTTCCAGAGCTGAGATATCGAAACTCAAAAATTCGGCCCGAAAAAAAAAACGAAAGTGGTACCCCTTACGGTTTTTTTTTGGGCGAAAAATTACGTTTCTCCAATCTTCCCAAATTCTGATAGAGGGCCATGAGACTTAGACCTGAGTGCAAAAATGGAGGTTCTAGCCCCTTCCAGAGCTGAGATATCGAAACTCAAAAATTCGGCCCGAAAAAAAAACGACAGTGGTACCCCTTACGTTTTTTTTTTTGGGTGAAAAATTAAGTTTCTCCAATCTTCCCAAATTCTGATAGAGGGCCATGAGACTTAGACCTGAGTGCAAAAATGGAGGCTCTAGCCCCTTCCAGAGCTGAGATATCGAAACTCAAAAATTCGGCCCGAAAAAAAAAACGACAGTGGTACCCCTTACGTTTTTTTTTGGGGCGAAAAATTAAGTTTCTCCAATCTTCCCAAATTCTGATAGAGGGCCATGAGACTTAGACCTGAGTGCAAAAATGGAGGTTCTAGCCCCTTCCAGAGCTGAGATATCGAAACTCAAAAATTCGGCCCGAAAAAAAAACGACAGTGGTACCCCTTTCGTTTTTTTTTTTGGGCGAAAAATTAAGTTTCTCCAATCTTCCCAAATTCTGATAGAGGGCCATGAGACTTAGACCTGAGTGAAAAAATGGAGGTTCTAGCCCCTTCCAGAGCTGAGATATCGAAACTCAAAAATTTGGCCCGAAAAAAAAACGACAGTGGTACCCCTTACGTTTTTTTTGGGGCGAAAAATTAAGTTTCTCCAATCTTCCCAAATTCTGATAGAGGGCCATGAGACTTAGACCTGAGTGCAAAAATGGAGGTTCTAGCCCCTTCCAGAGCTGAGATATCGAAACTCAAAAATTCGGCCCGAAAAAAAAACGACAGTGGTACCCCTTACGTTTTTTTTTTTGGGCTAAAAATTAAGTTTCTCCAATCTTCCCAAATTCTGATAGAGGGCCATGAGACTTAGACCGGAGTGCAAAAATGGAGGTTCTAGCCCCTTCCAGAGCTGAGATATCGAAACTCAAAAATTTGGCCCGAAAAAAAAAACGACAGTGGTACCCCTTACGTTTTTTTTTTTGGGCGAAAAATTAAGTTTCTCCAATCTTCCCAAATTCTGATAGAGGGCCATGAGACTTAGACCTGAGTGCAAAAATGGAGGTTCTAGCCCCTTCCAGAGCTGAGATATCGAAACTCAAAAATTCGGCCCGAAAAAAAAACGACAGTGGTACCCCTTACGTTTTTTTTTTGGGGCGAAAAATTAAGTTTCTCCAATCTTCCCAAATTCTGATAGAGGGCCATGAGACTTAGACCTGAGTGCAAAAATGGAGGTTCTAGCCCCTTCCAGAGCTGAGATATCGAAACTCAAAAATTCGGCCCGAAAAAAAAACGACAGTGGTACCCCTTACGTTTTTTTTTTGGGCTAAAAATTAAGTTTCTCCAATCTTCCCAAATTCTGATAGAGGGCCATGAGACTTAGACCTGAGTCCAAAATGGAGGTTCTAGCTCCTTCCAGAGCTGAGATATCGAAACTCAAAAATTCGGCCCGAAAAAAAAACGACAGTGGTACCCCTTTCGTTTTTTTTTTGGGCGAAAAATTAAGTTTCTCCAATCTTCCCAAATTCTGATAGAGGGCCATGAGACTTAGACCTGAGTGAAAAAATGGAGGTTCTAGCCCCTTCCAGAGCTGAGATATCGAAACTCAAAAATTTGGCCCGAAAAAAAAAACGACAGTGGTACCCCTTACGTTTTTTTTGGGGCGAAAAATTAAGTTTCTCCAATCTTCCCAAATTCTGATAGAGGGCCATGAGACTTAGACCTGAGTGCAAAAATGGAGGCTCTAGCCCCTTCCAGAGCTGAGATATCGAAACTAAAAAATTAGGCCCGAAAAAAAAAACGACAGTGGTACCCCTTACGTTTTTTTTTTTGGGCGAAAAATTAAGTTTCTCCAATCTTCCCAAATTCTGATAGAGGGCCACGAGACTTAGACCTGAGTGCAAAAATGGAGGCTCTAGCCCCTTCCAGAGCTGAGATATCGAAACTCAAAAATTAGGCCCGAAAAAAAAACGACAGTGGTACCCCTTACGTTTTTTTTTTTTTTTGAGCGAAAAATTAAGTTTCTCCAATCTTCCCAAATTCTGATAGAGGGCCATGAGACTTAGACCTGAGTGCAAAAATGGAGGCTCTAGCCCCTTCCAGAGCTGAGATATCGAAACTCAAAAATTCGGCCCGAAAAAAAACCGACAGTGGTACCCCTTACGTTTTTTTTTTTTGAGCGAAAAATTAAGTTTCTCCAATCTTCCCAAAACTCTGGATTCTGATAGAGGGCCATGAGACTTAGACCTGAGTGCAAAAATGGAGGCTCTAGCCCTTTCCAGAGCTGAGATATCGAAACTCCAAAATTAGGCCCGAAAAAAAAACGACAGTGGTACCCCTTAGGTTTTTTTTTTTGGGCGAAAAATTAAGTTTCTCCAATCTTCCCAAAACTCTGGATTCTGATAGAGGGCATTGAGACTTAGACCTGAGTGCAAAAATGGAGGCTCTAGCCCCTTCCAGAGCTGAGATATCGAAACTCAAAAATTCGGCCCAAAAAAAAAACCGACAGTGGTACCCCTTACGTTTTTTTTTTTTGAGCGAAAAATTAAGTTTCTCCAATCTTCCCAAAACTCTGGATTCTGATAGAGGGCCATGAGACTTAGACCTGAGTGCAAAAATGGAGGCTCTAGCCCCTTCCAGAGCTGAGATATCGAAACTCCAAAATTAGGCCCGAAAAAAAAACGACAGTGGTACCCCTTAGGTTTTTTTTTTTTGGGCGAAAAACTAAGTTTCTCCAATCTTCCCAAATTCTGATAGAGGGTCATGAGACTTAGACCTGAGTGCAAAAATGGAGGCTCTAGTCCCTTCCAGAGCTGAATTATCGAAACTCAAAAATTCGGCCCAAAAAAAAAAACGACAGTGGTACCCCTTAGGTTGTTTTTTTTTGGGCGAAAAATTAAGTTTCTCCAATTTTCCTAAATTCTGATAGAGGGCCATGAGACTTAGACCTGAGTGCAAAAATGGAGGCTCTAGCCCCTTCCAGAGCTGAGATATCGAAACTCAAAAATTCGGCCCGAAAAAAAAAACGACAGTGGTACCCCTTACGTTTTTTTTTTGGGGGCGGAAAATTAAGTTTCTCCAATCTTCCCAAATCTCTGAATTTTGATAGAGGGCCATGAGACTTAGACCTGAGTGCAAAAATGGAGGCTCTAGCCCCTTCCAGAGCTGAGATATCGAAACTCAAAAATTAGGCCCGAAAAAAAACCGACAGTGGTACCCCTTAGGTTTTTTTTTTTTGGGCGAAAAATTAAGTTTCTCCAATCTTCCCAAATTCTGATAGAGGGCCATGAGACTTAGACCTGAGTGCAAAAATGGAGGCTCTAGCCCCTTCCAGAGCTGAGATATCGAAACTCAAAAATTCAGCCCGAAAAAAAAACGACAGTGGTACCCCTTACGTTTTTTTTTTGGGCGAAAAATTAAGTTTCTCCAATCTTCCCAAATTCTGATAGAGGGCAATGAGACTTAGACCTGAGTGCAAAAATGGAGGCTCTAGCCCCTTCCAGAGCTGAGATATCGAAACTCAAAAATTAGGCCCTAAAAAAAAAACGACAGTGGTACCCCTTACGGTTTTTTTTTTTTTGGGCGAAAAATTAAGTTTCTCCAATCTTCCCAAAACTCTGGATTCTGATAGAGGGCCATGAGACTTAGACCTGAGTGCAAAAATGGAGGCTCTAGCCCCTTCCAGAGCTGAGATATCGAAACTCAAAAATTTGGCCCGAAAAAAAAACGACAGTGGTACCCCTTACGTTTTTTTTTTGGGCGAAAAATTAAGTTTCTCCAATCTTCCCAAATTCTGATAGAGGGCCATGAGACTTAGACCTGAGTGCAAAAATGGAGGCTCTAGCCCCTTCCAGAGCTGAGATATCGAAACTCAAAAATTCGGCCCGAAAAAAAAACGAAAGTGGTACCCCTTACGTTTTTTTTTTGGGCGAAAAATTAAGTTTCTCCAATCTTCCCAAATTCTGATAGAGGGCCATGAGACTTAGACCTGAGTGCAAAAATGGAGGTTCTAGCCCCTTCCAGAGCTGAGATATCGAAACTCAAAAATTCGGCCCGAAAAAAAAACGACAGTGGTACCCCTTACGTTTTTTTTTGGGCGAAAAATTAAGTTTCTCCAATCTTCCCAAATTCTGATAGAGGGCCATGAGACTTAGACCTGAGTGCAAAAATGGAGGCTCTAGCCCCTTCCAGAGCTGAGATATCGAAACTCAAAAATTCGGCCCGAAAAAAAAACGACAGTGGTACCCCTTACGTTTTTTTTTTGGGCGAAAAATTAAGTTTCTCCAATCTTCCCAAATTCTGATAGAGGGCCATGAGACTTAGACCTGAGTGCAAAAATGGAGGCTCTAGCCCCTTGCAGAGCTGAGATATCGAAACTCAAAAATTCGGCCCGAAAAAAAAACGACAGTGGTACCCCTTACGTTTTTTTTTTTTGGGGCGAAAAATTAAGATCCTCCAATCTTCCCAAAACTCTGAATTCTGATAGAGGGCCATGAGACTTAGACCTGAGTGCAAAAATGGAGGCTCTAGCCCCTTCCAGAGCTGAGATATCGAAACTCAAAAATTAGGCCCGAAAAAAAAACGACAGTGGTACCCCTTAGGTTTTTTTTTTTTTTGGGCGAAAAATTAAGTTTCTCCAATCTTCCCAAATTCTGATAGAGGGCCATGGGACTTAGACCTGAGTGCAAAAATGGAGGCTCTAGCCCCTTCCAGAGCTGAGATATCGAAACTCAAATATTAGGCCCGAAAAAAAAACGACAGTGGTACCCCTTACGTTTTTTTTTTTTGGGCGAAAAATTAAGTTTCTCCAATCTTCCCAAATTCTGATAGAGGGCCATGAGACTTAGACCTGAGTGCAAAAATGGAGGCTCTAGCCCCCTCCAGAGCTGAGATATCGAAACTCAAAAATTAGGCCCGAAAAAAAAAACGACAGTGGTACCCCTTACGTTTTTTTTTTTGGGCGAAAAATTAAGTTTCTCCAATCTTCCTAAATTCTGATAGAGGGCCATGAGACTTAGACCTGAGTGCAAAAATGGAGGCTCTAGCCCCTTCCAGAGCTGAGATATTGAAACTAAAAAATTAGGCCCGAAAAAAAAAACGACAGTGGTACCCCTTACGTTTTTTTTTTTGGGCGAAAAATTAAGTTTCTCCAATCTTCCCAAATTCTGATAGAGGGCCACGAGACTTAGACCTGAGTGCAAAAATGGAGGCTCTAGCCCCTTCCAGAGCTGAGATATCGAAACTCAAAAATTAGGCCCGAAAAAAAAACGACAGTGGTACCCCTTACGTTTTTTTTTTTTTTTGAGCGAAAAATTAAGTTTCTCCAATCTTCCCAAATTCTGATAGAGGGCCATGAGACTTAGACCTGAGTGCAAAAATGGAGGCTCTAGCCCCTTCCAGAGCTGAGATATCGAAACTCAAAAATTCGGCCCGAAAAAAAACCGACAGTGGTACCCCTTACGTTTTTTTTTTTTGAGCGAAAAATTAAGTTTCTCCAATCTTCCCAAAACTCTGGATTCTGATAGAGGGCCATGAGACTTAGACCTGAGTGCAAAAATGGAGGCTCTAGCCCTTTCCAGAGCTGAGATATCGAAACTCCAAAATTAGGCCCGAAAAAAAAACGACAGTGGTACCCCTTAGGTTTTTTTTTTTGGGCGAAAAATTAAGTTTCTCCAATCTTCCCAAAACTCTGGATTCTGATAGAGGGCATTGAGACTTAGACCTGAGTGCAAAAATGGAGGCTCTAGCCCCTTCCAGAGCTGAGATATCGAAACTCAAAAATTCGGCCCAAAAAAAAACCGACAGTGGTACCCCTTACGTTTTTTTTTTTTGAGCGAAAAATTAAGTTTCTCCAATCTTCCCAAAACTCTGGATTCTGATAGAGGGCCATGAGACTTAGACCTGAGTGCAAAAATGGAGGCTCTAGCCCCTTCCAGAGCTGAGATATCGAAACTCAAAAATTCGGCCCGAAAAAAAAACGACAGTGGTACCCCTTACGTTTTTTTTTTGGGCGATAAATTAAGTTTCTCCAATCTTCCCAAAACTCTGGATTCTGATAGAGGGCCATGAGACTTAGACCTGAGTGCAAAAATGGAGGCTCTAGCCCTTTCCAGAGCTGAGATATCGAAACTCCAAAATTAGGCCCGAAAAAAAAACGACAGTGGTACCCCTTAGGTTTTTTTTTTTGGGCGAAAAATTAAGTTTCTCCAATCTTCCCAAAACTCTGGATTCTGATAGAGGGCATTGAGACTTAGACCTGAGTGCAAAAATGGAGGCTCTAGCCCCTTCCAGAGCTGAGATATCGAAACTCAAAAATTCGGCCCAAAAAAAAACCGACAGTGGTACCCCTTACGTTTTTTTTTTTTGAGCGAAAAATTAAGTTTCTCCAATCTTCCCAAAACTCTGGATTCTGATAGAGGGCCATGAGACTTAGACCTGAGTGCAAAAATGGAGGCTCTAGCCCCTTCCAGAGCTGAGATATCGAAACTCAAAAATTCGGCCCGAAAAAAAAACGACAGTGGTACCCCTTAGGTTTTTTTTTTTTGGGCGAAAAACTAAGTTTCTCCAATCTTCCCAAATTCTGATAGAGGGTCATGAGACTTAGACCTGAGTGCAAAAATGGAGGCTCTAGTCCCTTCCAGAGCTGAATTATCGAAACTCAAAAATTCGGCCCAAAAAAAAAAACGACAGTGGTACCCCTTAGGTTGTTTTTTTTTTGGGCGAAAAATTAAGTTTCTCCAATTTTCCTAAATTCTGATAGAGGGCCATGAGACTTAGACCTGAGTGCAAAAATGGAGGCTCTAGCCCCTTCCAGAGCTGAGATATCGAAACTCAAAAATTCGGCCCGAAAAAAAAAAACGACAGTGGTACCCCTTACGTTTTTTTTTTGGGGGCGGAAAATTAAGTTTCTCCAATCTTCCCAAATCTCTGAATTTTGATAGAGGGCCATGAGACTTAGACCTGAGTGCAAAAATGGAGGCTCTAGCCCCTTCCAGAGCTGAGATATCGAAACTCAAAAATTAGGCCCGAAAAAAAACCGACAGTGGTACCCCTTAGGTTTTTTTTTTTTGGGCGAAAAATTAAGTTTCTCCAATCTTCCCAAATTCTGATAGAGGGCCATGAGACTTAGACCTGAGTGCAAAAATGGAGGCTCTAGCCCCTTCCAGAGCTGTGATATCGAAACTCAAAAATTAGGCCCGAAAAAAAAACGACAGTGGTACCCCTTACGTTTTTTTTTTTTTTGGGCGAAAAATTAAGTTTCTCCAATCTTACCAAATTCTGATAGAGGGCCATGAGACTTAGACCTGAGTGCAAAAATGGAGGCTCTAGCCCCTTCCAGAGCTGAGATATCGAAACTCAAAAATTCAGCCCGAAAAAAAAACGACAGTGGTACCCCTTACGTTTTTTTTTTGGGCGAAAAATTAAGTTTCTCCAATCTTCCCAAATTCTGATAGAGGGCAATGAGACTTAGACCTGAGTGCAAAAATGGAGGCTCTAGCCCCTTCCAGAGCTGAGATATCGAAACTCAAAAATTAGGCCTTAAAAAAAAAACGACAGTGGTACCCCTTACGGTTTTTTTTTTTTTGGGCGAAAAATTAAGTTTCTCCAATCTTCCCAAAACTCTGGATTCTGATAGAGGGCCATGAGACTTAGACCTGAGTGCAAAAATGGAGGCTCTAGCCCCTTCCAGAGCTGAGATATCGAAACTCAAAAATTCGGCCCGAAAAAAAAACGACAGTGGTACCCCTTACGTTTTTTTTTTGGGCGAAAAATTAAGTTTCTCCAATCTTCCCAAATTCTGATAGAGGGCCATGAGACTTAGACCTGAGTGCAAAAATGGAGGTTCTAGCCCCTTCCAGAGCTGAGATATCGAAACTCAAAAATTCGGCCCGAAAAAAAAACGACAGTGGTACCCCTTACGTTTTTTTTTGGGCGAAAAATTAAGTTTCTCCAATCTTCCCAAATTCTGATAGAGGGCCATGAGACTTAGACCTGAGTGCAAAAATGGAGGCTCTAGCCCCTTCCAGAGCTGAGATATCGAAACTCAAAAATTCGGCCCGAAAAAAAAACGACAGTGGTACCCCTTACGTTTTTTTTTTTGGGCGAAAAATTAAGTTTCTCCAATCTTCCCAAATTCTGATAGAGGGCCATGAGACTTAGACCTGAGTGCAAAAATGGAGGCTCTAGCCCCTTGCAGAGCTGAGATATCGAAACTCAAAAATTCGGCCCGAAAAAAAAACGACAGTGGTACCCCTTACGTTTTTTTTTTTTTGGGGCGAAAAATTAAGATCCTCCAATCTTCCCAAAACTCTGAATTCTGATAGAGGGCCATGAGACTTAGACCTGAGTGCAAAAATGGAGGCTCTAGCCCCTTCCAGAGCTGAGATATCGAAACTCAAAAATTAGGCCCGAAAAAAAAACGACAGTGGTACCCCTTAGGTTTTTGTTTTTTTTGGGCGAAAAATTAAGTTTCTCCAATCTTCCCAAATTCTGACAGAGGGCCATGAGACTTAGACCTGAGTGCAAAAATTGAGGCTCTAGCCCCTTCCAGAGCTGAGATATCGAAACTCAAAAATTAGGCCCGAAAAAAAACCGACAGTGGTACCCCTTACGTTTTTTTTTTTTGGGCGAAAAATTAAGTTTTTCCAATCTTCCCAAATTCTGATAGAGGGCCATGAGACTTAGACCTGAGTGCAAAAATGGAGGCTCTAGTCCCTTCCAGAGCTGAGATATCGAAACTCAAAAATTCAGCCCGAAAAAAAAACGACAGTGGTACCCCTTACGTTTTTTTTTTTTTGGGCGAAAAATTAAGTTTCTCCAATCTTCCCAAAACTCTGGATTCTGATAGAGGGCCATGAGACTTAGACCTGAGTGCAAAAATGGAGGCTCTAGCCCCTTCCAGAGCTGAGATATCGAAACTCAAAAATTAGGCCCGAAAAAAAAACGACAGTGGTACCCCTTAGGTTTTTTTTTTTGGGCGAAAAATTAAGTTTCTCCAATCTTCCCAAATTCTGATAGAGGGCCATGGGACTTAGACCTGAGTGCAAAAATGGAGGCTCTAGCCCCTTCCAGAGCTGAGATATCGAAACTCAAATATTAGGCCCGAAAAAAAAACGACAGTGGTACCCCTTACGTTTTTTTTTTTTGGGCGAAAAATTAAGTTTCTCCAATCTTCCCAAATTCTGATAGAGGGCCATGAGACTTAGACCTGAGTGCAAAAATGGAGGCTCTAGCCCCTTCCAGAGCTGAGATATCGAAACTCAAAAATTAGGCCCGAAAAAAAAAACGACAGTGGTACCCCTTACGTTTTTTTTTTTGGGCGAAAAATTAAGTTTCTCCAATCTTCCTAAATTCTGATAGAGGGCCATGAGACTTAGACCTGAGTGCAAAAATGGAGGCTCTAGCCCCTTCCAGAGCTGAGATATTGAAACTAAAAAATTAGGCCCGAAAAAAAAAACGACAGTGGTACCCCTTACGTTTTTTTTTTTGGGCGAAAAATTAAGTTTCTCCAATCTTCCCAAATTCTGATAGAGGGCCACGAGACTTAGACCTGAGTGCAAAAATGGAGGCTCTAGCCCCTTCCAGAGCTGAGATATCGAAACTCAAAAATTAGGCCCGAAAAAAAAACGACAGTGGTACCCCTTACGTTTTTTTTTTTTTTTGAGCGAAAAATTAAGTTTCTCCAATCTTCCCAAATTCTGATAGAGGGCCATGAGACTTAGACCTGAGTGCAAAAATGGAGGCTCTAGCCCCTTCCAGAGCTGAGATATCGAAACTCAAAAATTCGGCCCGAAAAAAAACCGACAGTGGTACCCCTTACGTTTTTTTTTTTTGAGCGAAAAATTAAGTTTCTCCAATCTTCCCAAAACTCTGGATTCTGATAGAGGGCCATGAGACTTAGACCTGAGTGCAAAAATGGAGGCTCTAGCCCTTTCCAGAGCTGAGATATCGAAACTCCAAAATTAGGCCCGAAAAAAAAACGACAGTGGTACCCCTTAGGTTTTTTTTTTTGGGCGAAAAATTAAGTTTCTCCAATCTTCCCAAAACTCTGGATTCTGATAGAGGGCATTGAGACTTAGACCTGAGTGCAAAAATGGAGGCTCTAGCCCCTTCCAGAGCTGAGATATCGAAACTCAAAAATTCGGCCCAAAAAAAACCGACAGTGGTACCCCTTACGGTTTTTTTTTTTGAGCGAAAAATTAAGTTTCTCCAATCTTCCCAAAACTCTGGATTCTGATAGAGGGCCATGAGACTTAGACCTGAGTGCAAAAATGGAGGCTCTAGCCCCTTCCAGAGCTGAGATATCGAAACTCAAAAATTCGGCCCGAAAAAAAAACGACAGTGGTACCCCTTACGTTTTTTTTTTGGGCGAAAAATTAAGTTTCTCCAATCTTCCCAAAACTCTGGATTCTGATAGAGGGCCATGAGACTTAGACCTGAGTGCAAAAATGGAGGCTCTAGCCCTTTCCAGAGCTGAGATATCGAAACTCCAAAATTAGGCCCGAAAAAAAAACGACAGTGGTACCCCTTGGTTTTTTTTTTTTTGGGCGAAAAACTAAGTTTCTCCAATCTTCCCAAATTCTGATAGAGGGTCATGAGACTTAGACCTGAGTGCAAAAATGGAGGCTCTAGCCCCTTCCAGAGCTGAGTTATCGAAACTCAAAAATTCGGCCCAAAAAAAAAAACGACAGTGGTACCCCTTAGGTTGTTTTTTTTTTGGGCGAAAAATTAAGTTTCTCCAATTTTCCTAAATTCTGATAGAGGGCCATGAGACTAAGACCTGAGTGCAAAAATGGAGGCTCTAGCCCCTTCCAGAGCTGAGATATCGAAACTCAAAAATTCGGCCCGAAAAAAAAAAACGACAGTGGTACCCCTTACGTTTTTTTTTTTGGGGCGAAAAATTAAGTTTCTCCAATCTTCCCAAAACTCTGAATTTTGATAGAGGGCCATGAGACTTAGACCTGAGTGCAAAAATGGAGGCTCTAGCCCCTTCCAGAGCTGAGATATCGAAACTCAAAAATTAGGCCCGAAAAAAAACCGACAGTGGTACCCCTTAGGTTTTTTTTTTTGGGCCGAAAAATTAAGTTTCTCCAATCTTCCCAAATTCTGATAGAGGGCCATGAGACTTAGACCTGAGTGCAAAAATGGAGGCTCTAGCCCCTTCCAGAGCTGTGATATCGAAACTCAAAAATTAGGCCCGAAAAAAAAACGACAGTGGTACCCCTTACGTTTTTTTTTTTTTTTGGGCGAAAAATTAAGTTTCTCCAATCTTCCCAAATTCTGATAGAGGGCCATGAGACTTAGACCTGAGTGCAAAAATGGAGGCTCTAGCCCCTTCCAGAGCTGAGATATCGAAACTCAAAAATTCAGCCCGAAAAAAAAAACGACAGTGGTACCCCTTACGGTTTTTTTTTTGGGCGAAAAATTAAGTTTCTCCAATCTTCCCAAATTCTGATAGAGGGCAATGAGACTTAGACCTGAGTGCAAAAATGGAGGCTCTAGCCCCTTCCAGAGCTGAGATATCGAAACTCAAAAATTAGGCCCTAAAAAAAAAACGACAGTGGTACCCCTTACGGTTTTTTTTTTTGGGCGAAAAATTAAGTTTCTCCAATCTTCCCAAAACTCTGGATTCTGATAGAGGGCCATGAGACTTAGACCTGAGTGCAAAAATGGAGGCTCTAGCCCCTTCCAGAGCTGAGATATCGAAACTCAAAAATTAGGCCCGAAAAAAAAACGACAGTGGTACCCCTTACGTTTTTTTTTTTGGGCGAAAAATTAAGTTTCTCCAATCTTCCCAAATTCTGATAGAGGGCAATGAGACTTAGACCTGAGTGCAAAAATGGAGGCTCTAGCCCCTTCCAGAGCTGAGATATCGAAACTCAAAAATTAGGCCCTAAAAAAAAACGACAGTGGTACCCCTTACGGTTTTTTTTTTTTGGGCGAAAAATTAAGTTTCTCCAATCTTCCCAAAACTCTGGATTCTGATAGAGGGCCATGAGACTTAGACCTGAGTGCAAAAATGGAGGTTCTAGCCCCTTCCAGAGCTGAGATATCGAAACTCAAAAATTCGGCCCGAAAAAAAAACGACAGTGGTACCCCTTTCGTTTTTTTTTTTTGGGCGAAAAATTAAGTTTCTCCAATCTTCCCAAATTCTGATAGAGGGCCATGAGACTTAGACCTGAGTGAAAAAATGGAGGTTCTAGCCCCTTCCAGAGCTGAGATATCGAAACTCAAAAATTTGGCCCGAAAAAAAAAACGACAGTGGTACCCCTTACGTTTTTTTTGGGGCGAAAAATTAAGTTTCTCCAATCTTCCCAAATTCTGATAGAGGGCCATGAGACTTAGACCTGAGTGCAAAAATGGAGGTTCTAGCCCCTTCCAGAGCTGAGATATCGAAACTCAAAAATTCGGCCCGAAAAAAAAAACGACAGTGGTACCCCTTACGTTTTTTTTTTTGGGGCGAAAAATTCAGTTTCTCCAATCTTCCCAAATTCTGATAGAGGGCCATGAGACTTAGACCTGAGTGCAAAAATGGAGGTTCTAGCCCCTTCCAGAGCTGAGATATCGAAACTCAAAAATTCGGCCCGAAAAAAAAAACGAAAGTGGTACCCCTTACGTTTTTTTTTTGGGCGAAAAATTACGTTTCTCCAATCTTCCCAAATTCTGATAGAGGGCCATGAGACTTAGACCTGAGTGCAAAAATGGAGGTTCTAGCCCCTTCCAGAGCTGAGATATCGAAACTCAAAAATTCGGCCCGAAAAAAAAACGACAGTGGTACCCCTTACGTTTTTTTTTGGGCGAAAAATTAAGTTTCTCCAATCTTCCCAAATTCTGATAGAGGGCCATGAGACTTAGACCTGAGTGCAAAAATGGAGGCTCTAGCCCCTTCCAGAGCTGAGATATCGAAACTCAAAAATTCGGCCCGAAAAAAAAACGACAGTGGTACCCCTTACGTTTTTTTTTTTGGGCGAAAAATTAAGTTTCTCCAATCTTCCCAAATTCTGATAGAGGGCCATGAGACTTAGACCTGAGTGCAAAAATGGAGGCTCTAGCCCCTTGCAGAGCTGAGATATCGAAACTCAAAAATTCGGCCCGAAAAAAAACGACAGTGGTACCCCTTACGTTTTTTTTTTTTGGGGCGAAAAATTAAGTTTCTCCAATCTTCCCAAATTCTGATAGAGGGTCATGAGACTTAGACCTGAGTGCAAAAATGGAGGCTCTAGCCCCTTCCAGAGCTGAGTTATCGAAACTCAAAAATTCGGCCCAAAAAAAAAACGACAGTGGTACCCCTTAGGTTGTTTTTTTTTTGGGCGAAAAATTAAGTTTCTCCAATTTTCCTAAATTCTGATAGAGGGCCATGAGACTTAGACCTGAGTGCAAAAATGGAGGCTCTAGCCCCTTCCAGAGCTGAGATATCGAAACTCAAAAATTCGGCCCGAAAAAAAAAACGACAGTGGTACCCCTTACGTTTTTTTTTTGGGGCGAAAAATTAAGTTTCTCCAATCTTCCCAAAACTCTGAATTTTGATAGAGGGCCATGAGACTTAGACCTGAGTGCAAAAATGGAGGCTCTAGCCCCTTCCAGAGCTGAGATATCGAAACTCAAAAATTAGGCCCGAAAAAAAACCGACAGTGGTACCCCTTAGGTTTTTTTTTTTTGGGCGAAAAATTAAGTTTCTCCAATCTTCCCAAATTCTGATAGAGGGCCATGAGACTTAGACCTGAGTGCAAAAATGGAGGCTCTAGCCCCTTCCAGAGCTGTGATATCGAAACTCAAAAATTAGGCCCGAAAAAAAAACGACAGTGGTACCCCTTACGTTTTTTTTTTTTTTTGGGCGAAAAATTAAGTTTCTCCAATCTTCCCAAATTCTGATAGAGGGCCATGAGACTTAGACCTGAGTGCAAAAATGGAGGCTCTAGCCCCTTCCAGAGCTGAGATATCGAAACTCAAAAATTCAGCCCGAAAAAAAAACGACAGTGGTACCCCTTACGTTTTTTTTTTGGGCGAAAAATTAAGTTTCTCCAATCTTCCCAAATTCTGATAGAGGGCAATGAGACTTAGACCTGAGTGCAAAAATGGAGGCTCTAGCCCCTTCCAGAGCTGAGATATCGAAACTCAAAAATTAGGCCCTAAAAAAAAACGACAGTGGTACCCCTTACGGTTTTTTTTTTTTGGGCGAAAAATTAAGTTTCTCCAATCTTCCCAAAACTCTGGATTCTGATAGAGGGCCATGAGACTTAGACCTGAGTGCAAAAATGGAGGCTCTAGCCCCTTCCAGAGCTGAGATATCGAAACTCAAAAATTAGGCCCGAAAAAAAAAACGACAGTGGTACCCCTTACGTTTTTTTTTTTGGGCGAAAAATTAAGTTTCTCCAATCTTCCCAAATTCTGATAGAGGGCAATGAGACTTAGACCTGAGTGCAAAAATGGAGGCTCTAGCCCCTTCCAGAGCTGAGATATCGAAACTCAAAAATTAGGCCCTAAAAAAAAACGACAGTGGTACCCCTTACGGTTTTTTTTTTTGGGCGAAAAATTAAGTTTCTCCAATCTTCCCAAAACTCTGGATTCTGATAGAGGGCCATGAGACTTAGACCTGAGTGCAAAAATGGAGGTTCTAGCCCCTTCCAGAGCTGAGATATCGAAACTCAAAAATTCGGCCCGAAAAAAAAACGACAGTGGTACCCCTTTCGTTTTTTTTTTTGGGCGAAAAATTAAGTTTCTCCAATCTTCCCAAATTCTGATAGAGGGCCATGAGACTTAGACCTGAGTGCAAAAATGGAGGTTCTAGCCCCTTCCAGAGCTGAGATATCGAAACTCAAAAATTCGGCCCGAAAAAAAAACGACAGTGGTACCCCTTACGTTTTTTTTTTGGGCTAAAAATTAAGTTTCTCCAATCTTCCCAAATTCTGATAGAGGGCCATGAGACTTAGACCTGAGTGCAAAAATGGAGGTTCTAGCCCCTTCCAGAGCTGAGATATCGAAACTCAAAAATTCGGCCCGAAAAAAAAAACGACAGTGGTACCCCTTACGTTTTTTTTTTTGGGGCGAAAAATTAAGTTTCTCCAATCTTCCCAAATTCTGATAGAGGGCCATGAGACTTAGACCTGAGTGCAAAAATGGAGGTTCTAGCCCCTTCCAGAGCTGAGATATCGAAACTCAAAAATTCGGCCCGAAAAAAAAAACGAAAGTGGTACCCCTTACGTTTTTTTTTGGGCGAAAAATTACGTTTCTCCAATCTTCCCAAATTCTGATAGAGGGCCATGAGACTTAGACCTGAGTGCAAAAATGGAGGTTCTAGCCCCTTCCAGAGCTGAGATATCGAAACTCAAAAATTCGGCCCGAAAAAAAAACGACAGTGGTACCCCTTACGTTTTTTTTTGGGCGAAAAATTAAGTTTCTCCAATCTTCCCAAATTCTGATAGAGGGCCATGAGACTTAGACCTGAGTGCAAAAATGGAGGCTCTAGCCCCTTCCAGAGCTGAGATATCGAAACTCAAAAATTCGGCCCGAAAAAAAAACGACAGTGGTACCCCTTACGTTTTTTTTTTTGGCGAAAAATTAAGTTTCTCCAATCTTCCCAAATTCTGATAGAGGGCCATGAGACTTAGACCTGAGTGCAAAAATGGAGGCTCTAGCCCCTTGCAGAGCTGAGATATCGAAACTCAAAAATTCGGCCCGAAAAAAAAACGACAGTGGTACCCCTTACGTTTTTTTTTTTTGGGGCGAAAAATTAAGATTCTCCAATCTTCCCAAAACTCTGAATTCTGATAGAGGGCCATGAGACTTAGACCTGAGTGCAAAAATGGAGGCTCTAGCCCCTTCCAGAGCTGAGATATCGAAACTCAAAAATTAGGCCCGAAAAAAAAACGACAGTGGTACCCCTTAGGTTTTTTTTTTTTTTGGGCGAAAAATTAAGTTTCTCCAATCTTCCCAAATTCTGACAGAGGGCCATGAGACTTAGACCTGAGTGCAAAAATTTAGGCTCTAGCCCCTTCCAGAGCTGAGATATCGAAACTCAAAAATTAGGCCCGAAAAAAAACCGACAGTGGTACCCCTTACGTTTTTTTTTTTTGGGCGAAAAATTAAGTTTCTCCAATCTTCCCAAATTCTGATAGAGGGCCATGAGACTTAGACCTGAGTGCAAAAATGGAGGCTCTAGCCCCTTCCAGAGCTGAGATATCGAAACTCAAAAATTCAGCCCGAAAAAAAAACGACAGTGGTACCCCTTACTTTTTTTTTTTTGGGCGAAAAATTAAGTTTCTCCAATCTTCCCAAAACTCTGGATTCTGATAGAGGGCCATGAGACTTAGACCTGAGTGCAAAAATGGAGGCTCTAGCCCCTTCCAGAGCTGAGATATCGAAACTCAAAAATTAGGCCCGAAAAAAAAACGACAGTGGTACCCCTTAGGTTTTTTTTTTTGGGCGAAAAATTAAGTTTCTCCAATCTTCCCAAATTCTGATAGAGGGCCATGGGACTTAGACCTGAGTGCAAAAATGGAGGCTCTAGCCCCTTCCAGAGCTGAGATATCGAAACTCAAATATTAGGCCCGAAAAAAAAACGACAGTGGTACCCCTTACGTTTTTTTTTTGGGCGAAAAATTAAGTTTCTCCAATCTTCCCAAATTCTGATAGAGGGCCATGAGACTTAGACCTGAGTGCAAAAATGGAGGCTCTAGCCCCTTCCAGAGCTGAGATATCGAAACTCAAAAATTAGGCCCGAAAAAAAAAACGACAGTGGTACCCCTTACGTTTTTTTTTTTGGGCGAAAAATTAAGTTTCTCCAATCATCCCAAATTCTGATAGAGGGCCATGAGACTTAGACCTGAGTGCAAAAATGGAGGCTCTAGCCCCTTCCAGAGCTGAGATATCGAAACTAAAAAATTAGGCCCGAAAAAAAAAACAACAGTGGTACCCCTTACGTTTTTTTTTTTGGGCGAAAAATTAAGTTTCTCCAATCTTCCCAAATTCTGATAGAGGGCCACGAGACTTAGACCTGAGTGCAAAAATGGAGGCTCTAGCCCCTTCCAGAGCTGAGATATCGAAACTCAAAAATTAGGCCCGAAAAAAAAACGACAGTGGTACCCCTTACGTTTTTTTTTTTTTTGAGCGAAAAATTAAGTTTCTCCAATCTTCCCAAATTCTGATAGAGGGCCATGAGACTTAGACCTGAGTGCAAAAATGGAGGCTCTAGCCCCTTCCAGAGCTGAGATATCGAAACTCAAAAATTCGGCCCGAAAAAAAACCGACAGTGGTACCCCTTACGTTTTTTTTTTTGAGCGAAAAATTAAGTTTCTCCAATCTTCCCAAAACTCTGGATTCTGATAGAGGGCCATGAGACTTAGACCTGAGTGCAAAAATGGAGGCTCTAGCCCTTTCCAGAGCTGAGATATCGAAACTCCAAAATTAGGCCCGAAAAAAAAACGACAGTGGTACCCCTTAGGTTTTTTTTTTTGGGCGAAAAATTAAGTTTCTCCAATCTTCCCAAAACTCTGGATTCTGATAGAGGGCATTGAGACTTAGACCTGAGTGCAAAAATGGAGGCTCTAGCCCCTTCCAGAGCTGAGATATCGAAACTCAAAAATTCGGCCCAAAAAAAAAACCGACAGTGGTACCCCTTACGTTTTTTTTTTTTGAGCGAAAAATTAAGTTTCTCCAATCTTCCCAAAACTCTGGATTCTGATAGAGGGCCATGAGACTTAGACCTGAGTGCAAAAATGGAGGCTCTAGCCCCTTCCAGAGCTGAGATATCGGAACTCAAAAATTAGGCCCGAAAAAAAACCGACAGTGGTACCCCTTACGTTTTTTTTTTGGGCGAACAATTAAGTTTCTCCAATCTTCCCAAATTCTGATAGAGGGCCATGAGACTTAGACCTGAGTGCAAAAATGGAGGCTCTAGCCCCTTCCAGAGCTGAGATATCGAAACTCAAAAATTCGGCCCGAAAAAAAACCGACAGTGGTACCCCTTACGGTTTTTTTTTTGGGCGAAAAATTAAGTTTCTCCAATCTTCCCAAAACTCTGGATTCTGATAGAGGGCCATGAGACTTAGACCTGAGTGCAAAAATGGAGGCTCTAGCCCTTTCCAGAGCTGAGATATCGAAACTCCAAAATTAGGCCCGAAAAAAAAACGACAGTGGTACCCCTAAGGTTTTTTTTTTGGGCGAAAAACTAAGTTTCTCCAATCTTCCCAAATTCTGATAGAGGGTCATGAGACTTAGACCTGAGTGCAAAAATGGAGGCTCTAGCCCCTTCCAGAGCTGAGTTATCGAAACTCAAAAATTCGGCCCAAAAAAAAAACGACAGTGGTACCCCTTAGGTTGTTTTTTTTTTGGGCGAAAAATTAAGTTTCTCCAATTTTCCTAAATTCTGATAGAGGGCCATGAGACTTAGACCTGAGTGCAAAAATGGAGGCTCTAGCCCCTTCCAGAGCTGAGATATCGAAACTCAAAAATTCGGCCCGAAAAAAAAAACGACAGTGGTACCCCTTACGTTTTTTTTTTTGGGGCGAAAAATTAAGTTTCTCCAATCTTCCCAAAACTCAGGATTCTGATAGAGGGCCATGAGACTTAGACCTGAGTGCAAAAATGGAGGCTCTAGCCCCTTCCAGAGCTGAGATATCGAAACTCAAAAATTAGGCCCGAAAAAAAAAAACGACAGTGGTACCCCTTACGTTTTTTTTTTGGGCGAAAAATTAAGTTTCTCCAATCTTCCCAAATTCTGATAGAGGGCCATGAGACTTAGACCTGAGTGCAAAAATGGAGGCTCTAGCCCCTTCCAGAGCTGAGATATCGAAACTCAAAAATTAGGCCCGAAAAAAAAAAACTACAGTGGTACCCCTTACGTTTTTTTTTTTGGGCGAAAAATTAAGTTTCTCCAATCTTCCCAAATTCTGATAGAGGGCCACGAGACTTAGACCTGAGTGCAAAAATGGAGGCTCTAGCCCCTTCCAGAGCTGAGATATCGAAACTCAAAAATTAGGCCCGAAAAAAAAACGACAGTGGTACCCCTTACGTTTTTTGTTTTTTTTTTGAGCGAAAAATTAAGTTTCTCCAATCTTCCCAAATTCTGATAGAGGGCCATGAGACTTAGACCTGAGTGCAAAAATTGAGGCTCTAGCCCCTTCCAGAGCTGAGATATCGAAACTCAAAAATTCGGCCCGAAAAAAAACCGACAGTGGTACCCCTTACGTTTTTTTTTTTTGAGCGAAAAATTAAGTTTCTCCAATCTTCCCAAAACTCTGGATTCTGATAGAGGGCCATGAGACTTAGACCTGAGTGCAAAAATGGAGGCTCTAGCCCTTTCCAGAGCTGAGATATCGAAACTCCAAAATTAGGCCCGAAAAAAAAACGACAGTGGTACCCCTTAGGTTTTTTTTTTTGGGCGAAAAATTAAGTTTCTCCAATCTTCCCAAAACTCTGGATTCTGATAGAGGGCATTGAGACTTAGACCTGAGTGCAAAAATGGAGGCTCTAGCCCCTTCCAGAGCTGAGATATCGAAACTCAAAAATTCGGCCCAAAAAAAAACCGACAGTGGTACCCCTTACGTTTTTTTTTTTTTGAGCGAAAAATTAAGTTTCTCCAATCTTCCCAAAACTCTGGATTCTGATAGAGGGCCATGAGACTTAGACCTGAGTGCAAAAATGGAGGCTCTAGCCCCTTCCAGAGCTGAGATATCGAAACTCAAAAATTCGGCCCGAAAAAAAAACGACAGTGGTACCCCTTACGTTTTTTTTTTTGGGCGAAAAATTAAGTTTCTCCAATCTTCCCAAAACTCTGGATTCTGATAGAGGGCCATGAGACTTAGACCTGAGTGCAAAAATGGAGGCTCTAGCCCTTTCCAGAGCTGAGATATCAAAACTCCAAAATTAGGCCCGAAAAAAAAAACGACAGTGGTACCCCTTACGTTTTTTTTTTTTGGGCGAAAAATTAAGTTTCTCCAATCTTCCCAAATTCTGATAGAGGGCCATGAGACTTAGACCTGAGTGCAAAAATGGAGGCTCTAGCCCCTTCCAGAGCTGAGATATCGAAACTCAAAAATTCAGCCCGAAAAAAAAACGACAGTGGTACCCCTTACGTTTTTTTTTTTGGGCGAAAAATTAAGTTTCTCCAATCTTCCCAAAACTCTGGATTCTGATAGAGGGCCATGAGACTTAGACCTGAGTGCAAAAATGGAGGCTCTAGCCCCTTCCAGGGCTGAGATATCGAAACTCAAAAATTAGGCCCGAAAAAAAAACGACAGTGGTACCCCTTAGGTTTTTTTTTTTGGGCGAAAAATTAAGTTTCTCCAATCTTCCCAAATTCTGATAGAGGGCCATGAGACTTAGACCTGAGTGCAAAAATGGAGGCTCTAGCCCCTTCCAGAGCTGAGATATCGAAACTCAAAAATTAGGCCCGAAAAAAAAAACGACAGTGGTACCCCTTACGTTTTTTTTTTTGGGCGAAAAATTAAGTTTCTCCAATCTTCCCAAATTCTGATAGAGGGCCATGAGACTTAGACCTGAGTGCAAAAATGGAGGCTCTAGCCCCTTCCAGAGCTGAGATATCGAAACTAAAAAATTAGGCCCGAAAAAAAAAACGACAGTGGTACCCCTTACGTTTTTTTTTTTGGGCGAAAAATTAAGTTTCTCCAATCTTCCCAAATTCTGATAGAGGGCCACGAGACTTAGACCTGAGTGCAAAAATGGAGGCTCTAGCCCCTTCCAGAGCTGAGATATCGAAACTCAAAAATTAGGCCCGAAAAAAAAACGACAGTGGTACCCCTTACGTTTTTTTTTTTTGAGCGAAAAATTAAGTTTCTCCAATCTTCCCAAAACTCTGGATTCTGATAGAGGGCCATGAGACTTAGACCTGAGTGCAAAAATGGAGGCTCTAGCCCCTTCCAGAGCTGAGATATCGGAACTCAAAAATTAGGCCCGAAAAAAAAACGACAGTGGTAACCCTTACGTTTTTTTTTTGGGCGAACAATTAAGTTTCTCCAATCTTCCCAAATTCTGATAGAGGGCCATGAGACTTAGACCTGAGTGCAAAAATGGAGGCTCTAGCCCCTTCCAGAGCTGAGATATCGAAACTCAAAAATTCGGCCCGAAAAAAAAACGACAGTGGTACCCCTTACGGTTTTTTTTTTGGGCGAAAAATTAAGTTTCTCCAATCTTCCCAAAACTCTGGATTCTGATAGAGGGCCATGAGACTTAGACCTGAGTGCAAAAATGGAGGCTCTAGCCCTTTCCAGAGCTGAGATATCGAAACTCCAAAATTAGGCCCGAAAAAAAAACGACAGTGGTACCCCTTAGGTTTTTTTTTTTTGGGCGAAAAACTAAGTTTCTCCAATCTTCCCAAAACTCTGATAGAGGGTCATGAGACTTAGACCTGAGTGCAAAAATGGAGGCTCTAGCCCCTTCCAGAGCTGAGTTATCGAAACTCAAAAATTCGGCCCAAAAAAAAAAACGACAGTGGTACCCCTTAGGTTGTTTTTTTTTTGGGCGAAAAATTAAGTTTCTCCAATCTTCCCAAATTCTGATAGAGGGCCATGAGACTTAGACCTGAGTGCAAAAATGGAGGCTCTAGCCCCTTCCAGAGCTGAGATATCGAAACTCAAAAATTCGGCCCGAAAAAAAAACGACAGTGGTACCCCTTACGTTTTTTTTTTTTGGGGCGAAAAATTAAGATTCTCCAATCTTCCCAAAACTCTGAATTCTGATAGAGGGCCATGAGACTTAGACCTGAGTGCAAAAATGGAGGCTCTAGCCCCTTCCAGAGCTGAGATATCGAAACTCAAAAATTAGGCCCGAAAAAAAAACGACAGTGGTACCCCTTAGGTTTTTTTTTTTTTTGGGCGAAAAATTAAGTTTCTCCAATCTTCCCAAATTCTGACAGAGGGCCATGAGACTTAGACCTGAGTGCAAAAATTTAGGCTCTAGCCCCTTCCAGAGCTGAGATATCGAAACTCAAAAATTAGGCCCGAAAAAAAACCGACAGTGGTACCCCTTACGTTTTTTTTTTTTGGGCGAAAAATTAAGTTTCTCCAATCTTCCCAAATTCTGATAGAGGGCCATGAGACTTAGACCTGAGTGCAAAAATGGAGGCTCTAGCCCCTTCCAGAGCTGAGATATCGAAACTCAAAAATTCAGCCCGAAAAAAAAACGACAGTGGTACCCCTTACTTTTTTTTTTTTGGGCGAAAAATTAAGTTTCTCCAATCTTCCCAAAACTCTGGATTCTGATAGAGGGCCATGAGACTTAGACCTGAGTGCAAAAATGGAGGCTCTAGCCCCTTCCAGAGCTGAGATATCGAAACTCAAAAATTAGGCCCGAAAAAAAAACGACAGTGGTACCCCTTAGGTTTTTTTTTTTGGGCGAAAAATTAAGTTTCTCCAATCTTCCCAAATTCTGATAGAGGGCCATGGGACTTAGACCTGAGTGCAAAAATGGAGGCTCTAGCCCCTTCCAGAGCTGAGATATCGAAACTCAAATATTAGGCCCGAAAAAAAAACGACAGTGGTACCCCTTACGTTTTTTTTTTGGGCGAAAAATTAAGTTTCTCCAATCTTCCCAAATTCTGATAGAGGGCCATGAGACTTAGACCTGAGTGCAAAAATGGAGGCTCTAGCCCCTTCCAGAGCTGAGATATCGAAACTCAAAAATTAGGCCCGAAAAAAAAAACGACAGTGGTACCCCTTACGTTTTTTTTTTTGGGCGAAAAATTAAGTTTCTCCAATCATCCCAAATTCTGATAGAGGGCCATGAGACTTAGACCTGAGTGCAAAAATGGAGGCTCTAGCCCCTTCCAGAGCTGAGATATCGAAACTAAAAAATTAGGCCCGAAAAAAAAAACAACAGTGGTACCCCTTACGTTTTTTTTTTTGGGCGAAAAATTAAGTTTCTCCAATCTTCCCAAATTCTGATAGAGGGCCACGAGACTTAGACCTGAGTGCAAAAATGGAGGCTCTAGCCCCTTCCAGAGCTGAGATATCGAAACTCAAAAATTAGGCCCGAAAAAAAAACGACAGTGGTACCCCTTACGTTTTTTTTTTTTTTGAGCGAAAAATTAAGTTTCTCCAATCTTCCCAAATTCTGATAGAGGGCCATGAGACTTAGACCTGAGTGCAAAAATGGAGGCTCTAGCCCCTTCCAGAGCTGAGATATCGAAACTCAAAAATTCGGCCCGAAAAAAAACCGACAGTGGTACCCCTTACGTTTTTTTTTTTGAGCGAAAAATTAAGTTTCTCCAATCTTCCCAAAACTCTGGATTCTGATAGAGGGCCATGAGACTTAGACCTGAGTGCAAAAATGGAGGCTCTAGCCCTTTCCAGAGCTGAGATATCGAAACTCCAAAATTAGGCCCGAAAAAAAAAACGACAGTGGTACCCCTTAGGTTTTTTTTTTTGGGCGAAAAATTAAGTTTCTCCAATCTTCCCAAAACTCTGGATTCTGATAGAGGGCATTGAGACTTAGACCTGAGTGCAAAAATGGAGGCTCTAGCCCCTTCCAGAGCTGAGATATCGAAACTCAAAAATTCGGCCCAAAAAAAAAACCGACAGTGGTACCCCTTACGTTTTTTTTTTTTGAGCGAAAAATAAGTTTCTCCAATCTTCCCAAAACTCTGGATTCTGATAGAGGGCCATGAGACTTAGACCTGAGTGCAAAAATGGAGGCTCTAGCCCCTTCCAGAGCTGAGATATCGGAACTCAAAAATTAGGCCCGAAAAAAAACCGACAGTGGTACCCCTTACGTTTTTTTTTTGGGCGAACAATTAAGTTTCTCCAATCTTCCCAAATTCTGATAGAGGGCCATGAGACTTAGACCTGAGTGCAAAAATGGAGGCTCTAGCCCCTTCCAGAGCTGAGATATCGAAACTCAAAAATTCGGCCCGAAAAAAAACCGACAGTGGTACCCCTTACGGTTTTTTTTTTGGGCGAAAAATTAAGTTTCTCCAATCTTCCCAAAACTCTGGATTCTGATAGAGGGCCATGAGACTTAGACCTGAGTGCAAAAATGGAGGCTCTAGCCCTTTCCAGAGCTGAGATATCGAAACTCCAAAATTAGGCCCGAAAAAAAAACGACAGTGGTACCCCTAAGGTTTTTTTTTTGGGCGAAAAACTAAGTTTCTCCAATCTTCCCAAATTCTGATAGAGGGTCATGAGACTTAGACCTGAGTGCAAAAATGGAGGCTCTAGCCCCTTCCAGAGCTGAGTTATCGAAACTCAAAAATTCGGCCCAAAAAAAAAACGACAGTGGTACCCCTTAGGTTGTTTTTTTTTTGGGCGAAAAATTAAGTTTCTCCAATTTTCCTAAATTCTGATAGAGGGCCATGAGACTTAGACCTGAGTGCAAAAATGGAGGCTCTAGCCCCTTCCAGAGCTGAGATATCGAAACTCAAAAATTCGGCCCGAAAAAAAAAACGACAGTGGTACCCCTTACGTTTTTTTTTTTGGGGCGAAAAATTAAGTTTCTCCAATCTTCCCAAAACTCAGGATTCTGATAGAGGGCCATGAGACTTAGACCTGAGTGCAAAAATGGAGGCTCTAGCCCCTTCCAGAGCTGAGATATCGAAACTCAAAAATTAGGCCCGAAAAAAAAAAACGACAGTGGTACCCCTTACGTTTTTTTTTTGGGCGAAAAATTAAGTTTCTCCAATCTTCCCAAATTCTGATAGAGGGCCATGAGACTTAGACCTGAGTGCAAAAATGGAGGCTCTAGCCCCTTCCAGAGCTGAGATATCGAAACTCAAAAATTAGGCCCGAAAAAAAAAAACTACAGTGGTACCCCTTACGTTTTTTTTTTTGGGCGAAAAATTAAGTTTCTCCAATCTTCCCAAATTCTGATAGAGGGCCACGAGACTTAGACCTGAGTGCAAAAATGGAGGCTCTAGCCCCTTCCAGAGCTGAGATATCGAAACTCAAAAATTAGGCCCGAAAAAAAAACGACAGTGGTACCCCTTACGTTTTTTGTTTTTTTTTTGAGCGAAAAATTAAGTTTCTCCAATCTTCCCAAATTCTGATAGAGGGCCATGAGACTTAGACCTGAGTGCAAAAATTGAGGCTCTAGCCCCTTCCAGAGCTGAGATATCGAAACTCAAAAATTCGGCCCGAAAAAAAACCGACAGTGGTACCCCTTACGTTTTTTTTTTTTGAGCGAAAAATTAAGTTTCTCCAATCTTCCCAAAACTCTGGATTCTGATAGAGGGCCATGAGACTTAGACCTGAGTGCAAAAATGGAGGCTCTAGCCCTTTCCAGAGCTGAGATATCGAAACTCCAAAATTAGGCCCGAAAAAAAAACGACAGTGGTACCCCTTAGGTTTTTTTTTTTGGGCGAAAAATTAAGTTTCTCCAATCTTCCCAAAACTCTGGATTCTGATAGAGGGCATTGAGACTTAGACCTGAGTGCAAAAATGGAGGCTCTAGCCCCTTCCAGAGCTGAGATATCGAAACTCAAAAATTCGGCCCAAAAAAAAACCGACAGTGGTACCCCTTACGTTTTTTTTTTTTTGAGCGAAAAATTAAGTTTCTCCAATCTTCCCAAAACTCTGGATTCTGATAGAGGGCCATGAGACTTAGACCTGAGTGCAAAAATGGAGGCTCTAGCCCCTTCCAGAGCTGAGATATCGAAACTCAAAAATTCGGCCCGAAAAAAAAACGACAGTGGTACCCCTTACGTTTTTTTTTTTGGGCGAAAAATTAAGTTTCTCCAATCTTCCCAAAACTCTGGATTCTGATAGAGGGCCATGAGACTTAGACCTGAGTGCAAAAATGGAGGCTCTAGCCCTTTCCAGAGCTGAGATATCAAAACTCCAAAATTAGGCCCGAAAAAAAAAACGACAGTGGTACCCCTTACGTTTTTTTTTTTTGGGCGAAAAATTAAGTTTCTCCAATCTTCCCAAATTCTGATAGAGGGCCATGAGACTTAGACCTGAGTGCAAAAATGGAGGCTCTAGCCCCTTCCAGAGCTGAGATATCGAAACTCAAAAATTCAGCCCGAAAAAAAAACGACAGTGGTACCCCTTACGTTTTTTTTTTTGGGCGAAAAATTAAGTTTCTCCAATCTTCCCAAAACTCTGGATTCTGATAGAGGGCCATGAGACTTAGACCTGAGTGCAAAAATGGAGGCTCTAGCCCCTTCCAGGGCTGAGATATCGAAACTCAAAAATTAGGCCCGAAAAAAAAACGACAGTGGTACCCCTTAGGTTTTTTTTTTTGGGCGAAAAATTAAGTTTCTCCAATCTTCCCAAATTCTGATAGAGGGCCATGAGACTTAGACCTGAGTGCAAAAATGGAGGCTCTAGCCCCTTCCAGAGCTGAGATATCGAAACTCAAAAATTAGGCCCGAAAAAAAAAACGACAGTGGTACCCCTTACGTTTTTTTTTTTGGGCGAAAAATTAAGTTTCTCCAATCTTCCCAAATTCTGATAGAGGGCCATGAGACTTAGACCTGAGTGCAAAAATGGAGGCTCTAGCCCCTTCCAGAGCTGAGATATCGAAACTAAAAAATTAGGCCCGAAAAAAAAAACGACAGTGGTACCCCTTACGTTTTTTTTTTTGGGCGAAAAATTAAGTTTCTCCAATCTTCCCAAATTCTGATAGAGGGCCACGAGACTTAGACCTGAGTGCAAAAATGGAGGCTCTAGCCCCTTCCAGAGCTGAGATATCGAAACTCAAAAATTAGGCCCGAAAAAAAAACGACAGTGGTACCCCTTACGTTTTTTTTTTTTGAGCGAAAAATTAAGTTTCTCCAATCTTCCCAAAACTCTGGATTCTGATAGAGGGCCATGAGACTTAGACCTGAGTGCAAAAATGGAGGCTCTAGCCCCTTCCAGAGCTGAGATATCGGAACTCAAAAATTAGGCCCGAAAAAAAAACGACAGTGGTAACCCTTACGTTTTTTTTTTGGGCGAACAATTAAGTTTCTCCAATCTTCCCAAATTCTGATAGAGGGCCATGAGACTTAGACCTGAGTGCAAAAATGGAGGCTCTAGCCCCTTCCAGAGCTGAGATATCGAAACTCAAAAATTCGGCCCGAAAAAAAAACGACAGTGGTACCCCTTACGTTTTTTTTTTTGGGCGAAAAATTAAGTTTCTCCAATCTTCCCAAAACTCTGGATTCTGATAGAGGGCCATGAGACTTAGACCTGAGTGCAAAAATGGAGGCTCTAGCCCTTTCCAGAGCTGAGATATCGAAACTCCAAAATTAGGCCCGAAAAAAAAACGACAGTGGTACCCCTTAGGTTTTTTTTTTTTGGGCGAAAAACTAAGTTTCTCCAATCTTCCCAAAACTCTGATAGAGGGTCATGAGACTTAGACCTGAGTGCAAAAATGGAGGCTCTAGCCCCTTCCAGAGCTGAGTTATCGAAACTCAAAAATTCGGCCCAAAAAAAAAAACGACAGTGGTACCCCTTAGGTTGTTTTTTTTTTGGGCGAAAAATTAAGTTTCTCCAATCTTCCCAAATTCTGATAGAGGGCCATGAGACTTAGACCTGAGTGCAAAAATGGAGGCTCTAGCCCCTTCCAGAGCTGAGATATCGAAACTCAAAAATTCGGCCCGAAAAAAAAAAACGACAGTGGTACCCCTTACGTTTTTTTTTTTGGGGCGAAAAATTAAGTTTCTCCAATCTTCCCAAAACTCTGAATTTTGATAGAGGGCCATGAGACTTAGACCTGAGTGCAAAAATGGAGGCTCTAGCCCCTTCCAGAGCTGAGATATCGAAACTCAAAAATTAGGCCCGAAAAAAAACCGACAGTGGTACCCCTTACGTTTTTTTTTTTTGGGCGAAAAATTAAGTTTCTCCAATTTTCCCAAATTCTGATAGAGGGCCATGAGACTTAGACCTGAGTGCAAAAATGGAGGCTCTAGCCCCTTCCAGAGCTGAGATATCGAAACTCAAAAATTCAGCCCGAAAAAAAAACGACAGTGGTACCCCTTACGTTTTTTTTTTTTTGGGCGAAAAATTAAGTTTCTCCAATCTTCCCAAAACTCAGGATTCTGATAGAGGGCCATGAGACTTAGACCTGAGTGCAAAAATGGAGGCTCTAGCCCCTTCCAGAGCTGAGATATCGAAACTCAAAAATTAGGCCCGAAAAAAAAACGACAGTGGTACCCCTTAGGTTTTTTTTTTGGGGCGAAAAATTAAGTTTCTCCAATCTTCCCAAATTCTGATAGAGGGCCATGGGACTTAGACCTGAGTGCAAAAATGGAGGCTCTAACCCCTTCCAGAGCTGAGATATCAAAACTCAAATATTAGGCCCGAAAAAAAAACGACAGTGGTACCCCTTACGTTTTTTTTTTTGGGCGAAAAATTAAGTTTCTCCAATCTTCCCAAATTCTGATAGAGGGCCATGAGACTTAGACCTGAGTGCAAAAATGGAGGCTCTAGCCCCTTCCAGAGCTGAGATATCGAAACTCAAAAATTAGGCCCGAAAAAAAAAACGACAGTGGTACCCCTTACGTTTTTTTTTTTGGGCGAAAAATTAAGTTTCTCCAATCTTCCCAAATTCTGATAGAGGGCCATGAGACTTAGACCTGAGTGCAAAAATGGAGGCTCTAGCCCCTTCCAGAGCTGAGATATCGAAACTAAAAAATTAGGCCCGAAAAAAAAAACGACAGTGGTACCCCTTACGTTTTTTTTTTTGGGCGAAAAATTAAGTTTCTCCAATCTTCCCAAATTCTGATAGAGGGCCACGAGACTTAGACCTGAGTGCAAAAATGGAGGCTCTAGCCCCTTCCAGAGCTGAGATATCGAAACTCAAAAATTAGGCCCGAAAAAAAAACGACAGTGGTACCCCTTACGTTTTTTTTTTTTTTTTGAGCGAAAAATTAAGTTTCTCCAATCTTCCCAAATTCTGATAGAGGGCCATGAGACTTAGACCTGAGTGCAAAAATTGAGGCTCTAGCCCCTTCCAGAGCTGAGATATCGAAACTCAAAAATTCGGCCCGAAAAAAAACCGACAGTGAAAAACCGACCCTTACGTTTTTTTTTTTTGAGCGAAAAATTAAGTTTCTCCAATCTTCCCAAAACTCTGGATTCTGATAGAGGGCCATGAGACTTAGACCTGAGTGCAAAAATGGAGGCTCTAGCCCTTTCCAGAGCTGAGATATCGAAACTCCAAAATTAGGCCCGAAAAAAAAACGACAGTGGTACCCCTTAGGTTTTTTTTTTTGGGCGAAAAATTAAGTTTCTCCAATCTTCCCAAAACTCTGGATTCTGATAGAGGGCATTGAGACTTAGACCTGAGTGCAAAAATGGAGGCTCTAGCCCCTTCCAGAGCTGAGATATCGAAACTCAAAAATTCGGCCCAAAAAAAAACCGACAGTGGTACCCCTTACGTTTTTTTTTTTTTGAGCGAAAAATTAAGTTTCTCCAATCTTCCCAAAACTCTGGATTCTGATAAAGGGCCATGAGACTTAGACCTGAGTGCAAAAATGGAGGCTCTAGCCCCATCCAGAGCTGAGATATTGAAACTCAAAAATTCGGCCCGAAAAAAAAACGACAGTGGTACCCCTTACGTTTTTTTTTTTGGGCGAAAAATTAAGTTTCTCCAATCTTCCCAAAACTCTGGATTCTGATAGAGGGCCATGAGACTTAGACCTGAGTGCAAAAATGGAGGCTCTAGCCCTTTCCAGAGCTGAGATATCGAAACTCCAAAATTAGGCCCGAAAAAAAAAACGACAGTGGTACCCCTTAGGTTTTTTTTTTTTGGGCGAAAAACTAAGTTTCTCCAATCTTCCCAAATTCTGATAGAGGGTCATGAGACTTAGACCTGAGTGCAAAAATGGAGGCTCTAGCCCCTTCCAGAGCTGAGTTATCGAAACTCAAAAATTCGGCCCAAAAAAAAAAACGACAGTGGTACCCCTTAGGTTGTTTTTTTTTGGGCGAAAAATTAAGTTTCTCCAATTTTCCTAAATTCTGATAGAGGGCCATGAGACTTAGACCTGAGTGCAAAAATGGAGGCTCTAGCCCCTTCCAGAGCTGAGATATCGAAACTCAAAAATTAGGCCCGAAAAAAAACGACAGTGGTACCCCTTAGGTTTTTTTTTTTTTTGGGCGAAAAATTAAGTTTCTCCAATCTTCCCAAATTCTGACAGAGGGCCATGAGACTTAGACCTGAGTGCAAAAATTGAGGCTCTAGCCCCTTCCAGAGCTGAGATATCGAAACTCAAAAATTAGGCCCGAAAAAAAACCGACAGTGGTACCCCTTACGTTTTTTTTTTTTGGGCGAAAAATTAAGTTTCTCCAATCTTCCCAAATTCTGATAGAGGGCCATGAGACTTAGACCTGAGTGCAAAAATGGAGGCTCTAGCCCCTTCCAGAGCTGAGATATCGAAACTCAAAAATTCAGCCCGAAAAAAAAACGACAGTGGTACCCCTTACGTTTTTTTTTTTGGGCGAAAAATTAAGTTTCTCCAATCTTCCCAAAACTCTGGATTCTGATAGAGGGCCATGAGACTTAGACCTGAGTGCAAAAATGGAGGCTCTAGCCCCTTCCAGAGCTGAGATATCGAAACTCAAAAATTAGGCCCGAAAAAAAAACGACAGTGGTACCCCTTAGGTTTTTTTTTTTGGGCGAAAAATTAAGTTTCTCCAATCTTCCCAAATTCTGATAGAGGGCCATGGGACTTAGACCTGAGTGCAAAAATGGAGGCTCTAGCCCCTTCCAGAGCTGAGATATCGAAACTCAAATATTAGGCCCGAAAAAAAAACGACAGTGGTACCCCTTACGTTTTTTTTTTTGGGCGAAAAATTAAGTTTCTCCAATCTTCCCAAATTCTGATAGAGGGCCATGAGACTTAGACCTGAGTGCAAAAATGGAGGCTCTAGCCCCTTCCAGAGCTGAGATATCGAAACTCAAAAATTAGGCCCGAAAAAAAAAACGACAGTGGTACCCCTTACGTTTTTTTTTTGGGCGAAAAATTAAGTTTCTCCAATCTTCCCAAATTCTGATAGAGGGCCATGAGACTTAGACCTGAGTGCAAAAATGGAGGCTCTAGCCCCTTCCAGAGCTGAGATATCGAAACTAAAAAATTAGGCCCGAAAAAAAAAACGACAGTGGTACCCCTTACGTTTTTTTTTTTGGGCGAAAAATTAAGTTTCTCCAATCTTCCCAAATTCTGATAGAGGGCCACGAGACTTAGACCTGAGTGCAAAAATGGAGGCTCTAGCCCCTTCCAGAGCTGAGATATCGAAACTCAAAAATTAGGCCCGAAAAAAAAACGACAGTGGTACCCCTTACGTTTTTTTTTTTTTTTTGAGCGAAAAATTAAGTTTCTCCAATCTTCCCAAATTCTGATAGAGGGCCATGAGACTTAGACCTGAGTGCAAAAATGGAGGCTCTAGCCCCTTCCAGAGCTGAGATATCGAAACTCAAAAATTCGGCCCGAAAAAAAAACCGACAGTGGTACCCCTTACGGTTTTTTTTTTTGAGCGAAAAATTAAGTTTCTCCAATCTTCCCAAATTCTGATAGAGGGCCATGAGACTTAGACCTGAGTGCAAAAATGGAGGCTCTAGCCCCTTCCAGAGCTGAGATATCGAAACTCAAAAATTCGGCCCGAAAAAAAAAACGACAGTGGTACCCCTTACGTTTTTTTTTTTGGGCGAAAAATTAAGTTTCTCCAATCTTCCCAAAACTCTGAATTTTGATAGAGGGCCATGAGACTTAGACCTGAGTGCAAAAATGGAGGCTCTAGCCCCTTCCAGAGCTGAGATATCGAAACTCAAAAATTAGGCCCGAAAAAAAACCGACAGTGGTACCCCTTAGGTTTTTTTTTTTTGGGCGAAAAATTAAGTTTCTCCAATCTTCCCAAATTCTGATAGAGGGCCACGAGACTTAGACCTGAGTGCAAAAATGGAGGCTCTAGCCCCTTCCAGAGCTGTGATATCGAAACTCAAAAATTAGGCCCGAAAAAAAAACGACAGTGGTACCCCTTACGTTTTTTTTTTTTTTGGGCGAAAAATTAAGTTTCTCCAATCTTCCCAAATTCTGATAGAGGGCCATGAGACTTAGACCTGAGTGCAAAAATGGAGGCTCTAGCCCCTTGCAGAGCTGAGATATCGAAACTCAAAAATTCGGCCCGAAAAAAAAACGACAGTGGTACCCCTTACGTTTTTTTTTTTGGGGCGAAAAATTAAGATTCTCCAATCTTCCCAAAACTCTGAATTCTGATAGAGGGCCATGAGACTTAGACCTGAGTGCAAAAATGGAGGCTCTAGCCCCTTCCAGAGCTGAGATATCGAAACTCAAAAATTAGGCCCGAAAAAAAAACGACAGTGGTACCCCTTAGGTTTTTTTTTTTGGGCGAAAAATTAAGTTTCTCCAATCTTCCCAAATTCTGATAGAGGGCCATGGGACTTAGACCTGAGTGCAAAAATGGAGGCTCTAGCCCCTTCCAGAGCTGAGATATCGAAACTCAAATATTAGGCCCGAAAAAAAAACGACAGTGGTACCCCTTACGTTTTTTTTTTTGGGCGAAAAATTAAGTTTCTCCAATCTTCCCAAATTCTGATAGAGGGCCATGAGACTTAGACCTGAGTGCAAAAATGGAGGCTCTAGCCCCTTCCAGAGCTGAGATATCGAAACTCAAAAATTCAGCCCGAAAAAAAAACGACAGTGGTACCCCTTACGTTTTTTTTTTTGGGCGAAAAATTAAGTTTCTCCAATCTTCCCAAAACTCTGGATTCTGATAGAGGGCCATGAGACTTAGACCTGAGTGCAAAAATGGAGGCTCTAGCCCCTTCCAGAGCTGAGTTATCGAAACTCAAAAATTAGGCCTGAAAAAAAAATGACAGTGGTACCCCTTACGTTTTTTTTTTGGGGCGAAAAATTAAGTTTCTCCAATCTTCCCAAATTCTGATAGAGGGCCATGAGACTTAGACCTGAGTGCAAAAATGGAGGCTCTAGCCCCTTCCAGAGCTGAGATGTTTAACGTCGATGTAATACCCCAGCCAACACAGTCATGTGGGGCCCACATTGGTTTGACGTGGGCTATCTAACTGGGACCCAGCCAGTTTTGTCCAAGGTTTCCATGGTGGCCCCAGATGGGTTTGCCCAGATGAAATGAACACTGCTCAGTGTGCACACTACAGGCTGTTAAATATAACACTGAATCAGTGTGGGAGTTAATGAAATAATTAATTGATTGAATAATGATTAAGCATTATTGATGAACACCTGATTTTAATAAGCAGAATCACTGAAGACAAGAGAAACACAAGAACTACTTGCAGCCACAGCCTTAAATGAAATCAACTGAAGATACAGTACATTAAATCTCTTAAGATCTGATTACACAACTCCACAAACAGCATTACCAGCTTCACTTATTACTAACCAGATTTACTTTATTTCTGGTAGACGTCTGCAAAAGTTCTTATTGAAAATTAACTGAGGTTAAGATGTTGATTATTTATTGAAAATAATAGTTTGGTTTGATGCCACCATTATAGTGATCAGTGTTTGCTTTAGTTGGGCTCTTGACTTTTTAACATTAGCTTCTCTCTGCTCAGTTGGATCTGATTGTTATGTTGAGAACAGAAAAAGAAAATGCAATTAGATGTTATAAACTGATTGATGAGTAGAATATAATCAAGTTGTGACGATCACCAGTTGTAGTGCCCCAGAGAATCACCAGAGGGCACTCCACATCAGAACTGATCACTTCACCAGAACTCCATTTCCCATCATGCCTCATCACCGAGAGAGCAGGAGGCAGCGAGAGGAACAAACCCCCAGGTATACTGGAACAGATCACGGCTATCCAGGGCCAAGGCCGCGATCTGACCAGCAAACTCCCGGATTTGTGCTGCTGGATTCATCTGAGGCGAAGTATTCTGTTCACGTCACCACCTTCGAGCCAGTGTCTACGGACAAGATGGCCGCCTCCAAGCCAGTGTCTCCGGACAAGATGGCCGCCTCCAAGCCAGTGTCTCCGGACAAGATGGCCGCCTCCAAGCCAGTGTCTCCGGACAAGATGGCCGCCTCCAAGCCAGTGTCTCCGGACAAGATGGCCGACCCAGTGTCTCCGGACAAGATGGCCGACCCAGTGTCTCCGGACAAGATGGCCGACCCAGTGTCTCCGGACAAGATGGCCGACCCAGTGTCTCCGGACAAGATGGCCGACCCAGTGTCTGTTCCTGAGTTTGTTTCTGTGTTTGTGACCATTTCTGTTCTAGTGTCTGTTCCTGAGCTGGTGTCTGTTCCTGAGCTTGTGTCTGGTCCCGAGCCGGTGTCTGGTCCTGAGAGGGCATCACCGCCCAGGCCGCCCAAGGGGTCTTCACCACCGTGGCCGCCCGAGGGGTCTTCACAGCCGTGGCCGCCCGAGGGGTCTTCACTGCCTTGGCCGCCCGAGGAGCCTTCACCGCCTTGGCCGCCCGAGGGGCCTCCACCACCCTGGTCGCTTGCCCGGTCTGCTCCGCCCTGGTCGCCTGCACGGTCTGCTCCGCCCTGGCCGCCTGCACGGCCTGCTCCGCCCTAGCCGCCTGCACGGCCTGCTCCGCCCTGGCCGCCTGCACGGCCTGCTCCGCCCTGGCCGCCTGCACTGCCTGCTCCGCCCTGGCCCCCTGCACAGCCTGCTCCGCCCTGGCCCCCTGCACAGCCTGCTCCGCCCTGGCCGCCTGCACAGCCTGCTCCGCCCTGGCCGCCTGCTCCTCTTCTGCTCCACGGACCTGGTCCTCCATCCCACCCCCAGATCCGCCTCCGCTCCACCACCCACCTGGACAGTTTTGTTTGTTTTGTTTGCTTTGAGCGTCTGGAAGCCGCTCTTTGGGGTGGGGCTATGTGACGATCACCAGTTGTAGTGCCCCAGAGAATCACCAGAGGGCACTCCACATCAGAACTGATCACTTCACCAGAACTCCATTTCCCATCATGCCTCATCCCTGTGACTGATTACACACACACCTGCACCTCATTTCAGACTGCCTATATAAGCCACACTCAAACATGAACTCTTGGCGAAGTATTGCATTGCCACGGCTTGTAATTTCTGAGCGTATTTCCTGTTTCTGGTTTCTCTGGTTTTGATCCTGGTTTGTTTCCTGACTTCTGCCTGTTTGCTGCCTGCCCTGATCTTCTGCCTGTTACCTGACGACTCTCTGCGCTCACTCTCTGATATCCCTGTTTTGCTGTTTCCTGACCCCTGCCTGTTTGATGATTCTAAATAAAGCTGCACATGGATCTCATCTCGTCTCCAGCTTCGTAACACAAGTAGTGGCTTAACTCACCAGGATGTTATTCCAAATATGTTATTCATTTTGTTTTATTGTTGTGATTCAACAGCAAGAGAACCAGCACATTTTTTTCAAATGATTTTTAAAACACCATTTACACATTTTGTATAGGGCTGGGCGATATATTGAACGATATTGTTATGCGCATCTCATCAGTAAAGCCGGTTCCTTGATTAGTAGTAAATCACCTTCACCTGCTTTCAGATGGAAGATATGATGCAGATATGAGTGTTAAATTAACACTCAAGAGTGTTAAAGTTAATGAGATAATTAAGTGATTAATTTAGTGATGATTGAGCATTATTGAAGACATCTGATGATAACAAGCAAAATCTCTGAAGGAGAAAATCACAAATTGTAAGTCACCGTGATAGTGATCAGTGTTTGCTTTAGTTGGGCTCTTGACCCTTATACTTCCACTTTAAATTTTGTTTGTCTGCTGTTATTGATTTATAACAGTCAAATGAACATAGAAAAGTAGGATCTGATAGTGTTAGTTATGTTGTGGCATAATCATGCTGTGATCTGAAAACTGAAACTTATTCAGATGATTTGGTTAAATTTGTTAGGAACAGCTCTGGGATAATGGAGAGTATGATTATCAATAATTTCTTATAATCCAAAACGTTTAATATAAATTGTTCTGATCAAATCACTTTCGACAGAATTTATTTAGAAACACAAATATCAATAATCAGCCTGTGAATCTCAACAGCGGTGGCAATAATAATCCTTGTTGCAGTGGCTGCTGCCAATCACAACTCATTAATGGCTCTCATCATGCATTGCGGTATGAATAAATTATGATCTGAATTGCCTATGTAATTGACTTTTCCTAATTGAATATTCTGCTCGTCACGGTTGTAGAGAAGCATTGACTGAATCTTGAGGTCTGTGTGTGCCTAAAAGAGAGATTTTTTTAAACAACTTTTAAGAAATCCATTATATTATATCTCAAACTCTGGATATTTATGCATAATCACAGTTATACTGTAACCAACAGCAGAGACCACAAACATAAAGTTAAAATGATGATTGTCATAATATAACCAAAACCATTAGATCATATGTTTTCTTTGTTCATCTGGCAGTTATAACTCAGATAAAACAGCCAAACAAAATCTAAAGTTAATAATATAAGGGTCAAGAGCCCAACTAAAGCAAACACTGATCACCATAACGGTGGCTTACAATTTGTGATTTTCTCCTTCAGTGATTCTGCTTTAGGTGTCTTCAATAATGCTCAATCATCACTCAATTAATCACTTAATCATCTCATTAACTTTACCACTCTTGAGTGTTAATTTAACACTCATATCTGCATCATATCGTCCATCTGAAAGCCACTACTTCATTATATTCTACTCATCAATCAGTTTATAGCATCTGATTGAATTTTCTTTTGCTGTTCTCAACATAACAATCAGATCCAACTGAGCAGAGAGAAGCTAATGTTAAAAAGTCAAGAGCCCAACTAAAGCAAACACTGATCACTATAATGGTGGCATCAAACCAAACTATTATTTTCAATAAATAATCAACATCTTAACCTCAGTTAATTTTCAATAAGAACTTTTGCAGACGTCTACCAGAAATAAAGTAAATCTGGTTAGTAATAAGTGAAGCTGGTAATGCTGTTTGTGGAGTTGTGTAATCAGATCTTAAGAGATTTAATGTACTGTATCTTCAGTTGATTTCATTTAAGGCTGCAAGTAGTTCTTGTGTTTTTCTTGTCTTCAGTGATTCTGCTTATTAAAATCAGGTGTTCAATGCTCAATCATTATTCAATCAATTAATTATTTCATTAACTCCCACACTGATTCAGTGTTACATTTAACAGCCTGTAGTGTGCACACGGAGCAGTGTTCATTTCATCTGGGCAAACCCTGGGGCCACCATGGAAACTTTGGACAAAACTGGCTGGGTCCCAGTTAGATAGCCCACGTCAAACCAATGTGGGTCCCACATGACTGTGTTGGCTGGGACGTTGTTATGGAGGTATTCGTTCACCAACAACCTTACTAGGGTCGGACGTGCCATTCCCGAAGTGTTCGCATTGGTTCATTGCAAGACGAGTCTCTGTTGCCCCAGTACATGCTTATCACCTTCTATGGTCATATTGACTAAAACGGGGGCAATGAAGGACTTTCAAAGATATCAACACATAATAAAGGGTAACGATATAGTGATCTCATCTACATTTCTTCTGCTTTGCTGTGATGTCGAACTATCAGGCCAGTGGATTTGGATTCGCTAGGACTGCAATTCTTCTAAATTCAGTTTACAAGAGCATGGTCGATTAAGAGAGGTTGATGATGTCTGGGGTCGGTGTTGCAACGTCCAAAAAAGAACAGTGGAACATTTTATTTTTATAATGAATATGTCTGCAGTTATCACAGAATTTACAATCTTTTATCTACACACCAGGAGGATGCAGGATTCTCCGAAACGAGAACTGGAAGGTCAGGATCCCCTAGACTCCCTAAAATGAGATGCTTGGACAATTACAAAGAAAATATAAATTATATAAGACTATCTTTCCGGAACTATGCCAATTTTCCTGCAGTCAAAATTATATAAGACTATCTTTCCGGAACTATGCCAATTTTCCTGAAGTCAAAGTACAAAGAATCACCACCCACACTGCAAAGACATACGGGAAATTAACGCCTTGACAAAAACCTTTCCTTTCAGGGGATTTACTGGAGTATGGGAGAGAAAAAGGTGTGACTAAACGCTTCCTCCTGTCAGTTAAGTTAAGGTTGGTGGAACACTTCTGACCACATACCATACAGTCACTTGGTAGTTTCTATAGAAAGCACCTTGGGATATAGCGTATGTGAAGACAGTGAAATTGTCTTAGTTTTCCTTGAAAAATAAACAAGCAACCATCACTGTCCGCATATTCCATACACTGTAAAAATGAATATGCTATATCTAAGCAATAAAATTGTGGCAACAGATTACAAGCAATATTATTAATTAAATTTAACAACTTAGAATTGAGTAATAATCAAATTAAGTCCTTCAGTAATTTTGCCAGTTAACATCAGGTGTCTTCAATATAAAATAAAGAGTTTTCCTTCATCTGTTATTCAGATATATTTTTTTCTTTTTGTGCAAATTTTACTCATTTTAAATGGTTAACTTTTAAGGAATTAATTAGATTCATTATACAATTAGACTCAGTTCCTACGGAGCCCCTCTAGTCCCACTTTGTTAAAAAAAAAATTAATTATAACTATCTTGTGGCCATCTTGTAGTAACTCGTGGCCACGAGATAGTAACTCGTGGCCACGAGATAGTAACTCGTGGCCTCAAGATAGTAACTCGTGGCCTCAAGATAGTAACTCGTGGCCTCGAGATAGTAACTCGTGGCCTCGAGATAGTAACTCGTGGCCACAAGATAGTAACTCGTGGCCACAAGATAATAACTCGTGGCCTCAAGATAGTAACTCGTGGCCACAAGATAGTAACTCGTGGCCTCGAGATAGTAACTCGTGGCCACGAGATAGTAACTCGTGGCCTCGAGATAGTAACTCGTGGCCTCGAGATAGTAACTCGTGGCCACGAGATAGTAACTCGTGGCCACGAGATAATAACTCGTGGCCTCAAGATAGTAACTCGTGGCCACAAGATAGTAACTCGTGGCCTCGAGATAGTAACTCGTGGCCTCGAGATAGTAACTCGTGGCCACGAGATACTTACTCGTGGCCACGAGATACTAACTCGTGGCCACGAGATACTAACTCGTGGCCTCGAGATACTAACTCGTGGCCTCGAGATAGTAACTCGTGGCCTCGAGATAGTAACTCGTGGCCTCGAGATAGTAACTCGTGGCCACGAGATACTAACTCGTGGCCACGAGATACTAACTCGTGGCCACGAGATAGTAACTCGTGGCCTCAAGATAACTTTATATTAAAGGAGAATGCACAATGGGGAGCAGCTTTTCTCGACAGCTGCCTCCATAACTATAACTAATAGCCATGGAGGATAGAGATAATTTGATTAAGTTGTATTTTAATTTAGGGATGCGTTACCAGGATATAATGAAACACACTTGCTTTGCAAGGGATTATTGTCAGTAAAAGGCAGTTAATGAAGACATTGAAAGCGTATGGCCCTGGAAAACTTCATGGGTATCAGTGGATGTATGTGAAGTGTTTGGAGCAAGGCATCCGTGTCAGGAAAGAAGACGTAAGGATCCTTCTGTCTCAGCTGGACCCAGTCAATTCTCAAGCTCGCCAGAGACGACGTCTCAGACGCAGGCAGTATTTTTCACGGGGGCCTAATTTCATATGGCATGTAGATTCCTACGACAAACTCAAGCCGTATGGTATATGCATTAATGGATGCATAGATGGATATTCACGTAAAATTATATGGCTAAGAGCAGCCTACACAAGCAGCGATCCAAAAGCTACTTTGTTGAAGCAATAGAGCAGGCTGGCGGTTGCCCAAGGCTTTTACGCACAGACATGGGTACAGAGAATGCTTTGGTAAGAGACATCCATTTGCGTCAAAATGATGAAGATGACAGAGCAGGAGAGAGGAGCTATAGCAGGAGCAAGTACGGCAAACCAGCGGATAGAGAGCTGGTGGGGACAAATGCGAAAGGGATTGAACACTGGATCCAGCAACTTAGACAACTTAAGGATGAAGGGCTTTTCTCTGGCGACTTCCTGGACAAAGCACTTGTCCAGTTTTGCTTCATGGCAATCATTCAGGTAATATTAAATGACGATGATCTGACAACTAGTAGCTGAAGCTAAACAGAGTTCCATAACCTGACATAACTTATGCTTTTGGGTGATTGTGATAGGGATTTCAATGTAAATGATACAGTAACCAGGGTTCGAGTTACGTGTGAGCCAGTGGGAATGGAAGCAGTAAAATCATGCATCTGTGGGGGTCACTAATTAATGTCTTTTACAAATAATGTATTTTAATTAGCCTACATTAAAAAGATAAACAGACTTAAATTAAAATGTTTACCTAATGAACTCCAATGCGCACCGCATGACTGACAGGATGGCTGCACTTCTCCAACATCACTGATCAGTACTATGTTGCGCACAGTTTGGACCGAATAGGTTGAGGCCACGATCAGCGAACATTAACTCGATTGTATTATTTGTACTGTATTAGACTGCTGCCGGTTCAATATTATTGCATGCCGTTATAATGCATCCGCCAATTATACAGCGCTGCATATGCTTAACTGAGAGAGGGAAATGTTGGACCACGTAAGCAATAACCCATTTTTCTCTCCCCTTATATATATCTCTGCCGGTAACATTAGTTAGAGACCCCCACGAAGCTCGAACTTGAACCCTGACACAGTAACTATGAATAAACCATGTTGTGTCATCATCATTTTACACATTGATATAACCTAGCAAACCCATAAACAATGCAGAGTTACTAAAATTTCCATGGGCTATAAACAGCTGGCTCATATATTTTATTGAGGGGATGGCTACCTGTTTTATTGAATGAGTTGCGTGCGTCTTTACGCATGGTGGGCCTACTTGGATTAAGAAAGAGTACTGAAAATTTGTACTCAAGTACAAGTACTGTTACATTGCTGAAATAATACTCAATTACAAGTAAAAGTACTGGTGTCAAAATTTAAAAAAAAAAAAGTACTTAAGTAAAAGTACAAATTACTCTTCTCAAAAACTACCCAGAGTACTAGTTACTAGTTACTTTTTAGCTGGCGATAGTTAATGTATTAACAATAAATATTCAACCAAATCATAGATTTATGTAGAAAATAGCTACTTTTAACAAATTTTTACGCTCCCCCCTTTTCCCTTTATTTTACAGGAGGACTTGAATGAAATAAGAGACGTTTGGAACGCACATCGCATCCGGCCCTCTAAAAACATCAATGTCCCATCAGGAATACCTAATCTCATGTATCTGGCACCTCACCTGTGGGGGACAGAGGACCTTCTTCTTCCACCCACTGATGACTTAGCCAGTTGCAAAGAGCGCTGCAAGTTTCTTAGTGCAGTTCCATGTGATGAGGACATGTTCGACATGTGCACAATAATCATGGAAGAATCAGGCTTCAGCTTTCCAAAGAGTATGTCACAAGCACTTGACTTGTATGTATCACTTAGGAATATCATCCGCCCAAATGTGTTTCAGTACCCAACTGCATGAATGTCACCTTTTGTTTTTGCCAAAAGACCACTCACCAATAATGCCTTTTCAACACCACACCAGAATTAGTGAACACTTATACAAACCCAGAGAAGGCGATGGGATGAATCACTTGCTTATTTTATTTCATCTGTTTCACGTAAGACGAAAAAAAAATCTTATTTTACTGTTATGTCAAGTACAGGTGGCTGGTACAAAAAGAACCGCAGATGCACCATTAGCAGAATCGAAGCCATGGACAGGCAACCAGCTTGTCTTGGCTTTCAAAGAGTCCAAGTGATAGGTGACATTCTTGTCACTTAAATTAACAATACATTACAACCCAAGGAATTCAACATTACAACTTTGGCCAGCTGCTCCGTGTGAATATCACATTAAAAGCAGAAATGAAGACAGACATACCTGTACACTTTCACATGCAGAAACAGACCTGGTGAATACAATTGTTAGGTTAGTGAAATGGTTAAAGACAGCTGCCTTATCTTGTTTTAAACTTTTCTGTTTAAAACAAATCTTTTAAAGTCTTAAAGCTGTAGTATACGATGTTGAAAATCGGTCGAGAGAGCCTGAAACGGGAGGGAAGTTTTGAAAAACTCATCCCGCCTCTCCACACACACCCCCCTCCCCTCTGCTACCTGATCCCTCCCACAGGGAAACGAATTGAACAACGTCACTCAAGTTGTCATCATCGGAATGACACGTTTGAGATTACGCCAACGCAACGCAAGATTAGCAACACATGAAATGTTCTACACTACCCACCACCATAAGTATGATATCAATAGTATTGCTAAGGTTTTGAGTAATTGTTATAGCAGCATACAGCGCATCTTTTTGAAAATTCCGATCGGCTCGAACAGAAACCCGCTAGGCATACTGCAATATATTCAAGCACTTCAAGAAATATATTTACTTTGAACCGTGATACAGGTGATGCTAAACAGCTAACATTCCAATGCCGACCGGCAGCATTAGCAAGTTTTCAGACTGATAAAAAGCTATTTATGTAACACGTCACACCATATAAGAGTACAAATAAATGTTTACCTGCTCAACAAAAAGTCAGCAGTGTCAGCATCGGTATTCAGTCCCAGATCTCGCTGAAGTTTCCTCCATCGGTCAATGGTGAACCCTATATTTATCCTACTCAACTTTCGGCGTTCTTCACATTTTCTTTTCGTCTCTGCTTTTTCCTCAAACGACTTTCTCTTCCGTCCTAACTTTCTTGTAGGGGCAAGCAGGGGACGCTTGCTGATGTATTTTTCGTTGTTATCCATTGCTGTCTGATGTGCTACTTATGCCTAGTTCACACTACATGATTTTAAAATGTCGGGCTGAACTGTGCAGTTCACACTACATGACTTGCTCTCAGTGAAATCATGAGTGTTCAAGTTGTTTAGCTGTTCACACCACACAACACAACGTGATTGATCCACAACAGGAGGTAACTCACTACACGAGTTAACAACGCACTACACAGAGATACAACCACGATCGGATGATAAGAGCATATCATTTGTGACTCAATGAGAGCTGTTTCAGTACTATAATACGGTCTAAATCCTGAAAATAATCAAACAAATAACGAGTTGACAACAACACGATTCTATCTGGTCTAGAAACCATGTTTTGTAACGAAAAACCACGCAATAAAACGAACCAGAAATGACGCGAAACTGCAGAGAAGAACACAACACGCGAATATGGACGTCAGACAGAAACTAGTGCTGCACACTGTTTGCTCGACGATCTGCTCTGAGAAAAAAAATGCAAAAAAGAAAAAGTAAGATTTACCTGGTGTCCTCAACCCATGCGTTGCTATGATTGGCTGTACTCATGACATCACTGAGATTGAGTCGCGCGACTGCGCGAGATATCTAGCATGCTAGATATTTTTCTGAGCTCGGTGACCTGTCTGCGAGGTGTCTTTGATGCGTTGTTGGCTCTTTCACACTAACTGATTGGCGAGCGTTAATCGTCCGCTAATCGCCCGCGATTTGCACGCGATAACACCCTGACTTGTCGGCGACTCAACGATTTGCAAATCGGGCTTAAAATCACGTAGTGTGAACTAGGCTTTAGCTAGCTACCATGTGCGGTCACCTGCTAACGTGCGCGATTCTCATGACGCAGAAGGGGGGCGCGGTCGGGCGTGGTTGGGCGCGGTCGGGGTGGAGACGCGAGCTCCAGGCGGAGTTTCAAATGTAGCTGGTGATTGGATGAGAGCAGTTGACCAATGTAGCTTTGCGCTCGCAAAGCTTCCATTGGTCATCTTTTATGTGGCTTTACAGCCAATAGAGTGAATGGATTTTTTTCGTTCTTTTTTCTATTTATATTGTTAGGATTATACTATATAACCATAAACAGCATCTAAACGAGGATATTAATAATGAACAATCTTTGAAATCGTATACCCTAGCTTTAAATCTTTTTTGTTTGTTTTTTACTTTAATTATGCTATATTCCATGAGGGCAAAGACTGTGTTTGTCCACCTTGGTGGCTATTGGCTATAAAATGCTATTATTGGACAGTTTTTTTTTGTTTGTTTTTGGATGAAGGTGTCTCTAACGGAGTGAGTCTGAAACAGGTTCAGAAGGAATGGCAATGTACCACAGTCCCGCTCTAAGTCACTTTAGACAGCAGAGGCTGCTAGCCTTGGCTGAGGTAGGCTACCAGAGGACAAGCTCAATCCCTTAACAGACAACTGGATATCCAGGTGCATGTGTGTATGTAGCTTCAGCTATGGGATGCTAAAATAAATGAGTTATAAATTGTATTTTTATTTCATTTTCTTCAAGCTTAATGCTAACCTTTTAAAAATTTTCTTTCAAAGACAATCATATCTAAATAGAACATTTTTTTTTTTTTTTAAGAATTTCCCTTTGTATCCTGAGAAGGTTTGAGAGCATTAGAGGGGTTCCGGGTGTTTGGATGGTGTATAACAACAATATGCACTACTTAACTTGATTCTTGTCTATGTCTATGCAACTATGTTACATCATTGAAAAAGCAACCACACAAATTCAAAAATATCTTGTTTTGAAATTTATTTATCTTATTTGAACAGTAAGCCTGATTTAGGCTAACATGAATGTCAGCAATTGCAACAGGCACTCAGAACTGGAATTAACAGATGTCTTTATAACATTTCTTAAATTCAGATATAATAAAGGGCTTTATGCTAATCCCTCTTCTGTAATCACATTACAGACATATTTTTTCATAGTTTTCAATCACATAGATTTACATACCGTATATATGAAATGTGGTTGAAAAAACTACACATATTCCCTGTATAGTAATCCACTCCCCTTCAGGCCGGTAAATGTGAGCGGAAAATTACCTCCTTGACGTTTTTCATCTGTACCTGAAATTCCAATTTGGTTCTATTCAGGTCCTATTAATTTCTTAACCCTGGGTTACATTAATATCTCACAATACACTCCCGACCAGAACAGTTAAACAGACCAGAACAGTCTACTGAAAAAGGAGCGATAACCAAATAACACCTTCTTTCAATATAAACAAAAGGCAAAAAAAACAACCCTTCACAATTACAAGAGAGCGCATTCGATTTTACTATCAGTCAGGTCATGGATTGAAAGTATTTTCAGTAAATCTTATGACTTAAAGTGAAACATAATACGCAAATCTCGAACTATGCACCATAGGGTAGGTTACTTGAGCTTATCAAGGATACTTATTTCTTTTAAAACATGTGGAACTTCTATCGCACAAATGCTGGAAAACAATGTGGTTGAAGTACAACCCCGTATCTTAAGAGGAAAGCAATACCACTTTTAAGACGTCTGTTTGAAGTAAACATACTTAAAATATACTACAAATATATTGAATTAAAACATTGACTTTCTGGTAGTTGTTTGTTTTATGCTTATTGAACATTAGAATTGGCCTTCTGTGTATCTGCAAATTATCTACTTCATAATAACTCAGAATTTATCTTTTTTTGTTTGGACTATTGCATATCCCATGCAGTTTCTAATTACAACGTAAGGAATTTGTCCAAACATTTTCTAAGGAAACAATACATGCTTGTGTAATGCCTTTTGTACTTTAAACAGCATATCAATATTCAATCACTTCTGTATATACACTATGTGTACTATAAAGATGTGAACATGTTAAATTCTTCTGTAAACATGTGCACAGCCACAGCCACACAAATATCATCCTGTTAATGCAAATTCACTGCATGTAGAAAAAAAAATAGCTGCTAGCTTTAACTAAATCAGGGTGCACATTTTAAAGATAATCAAATGTCAAAGAGAGCTTGTGTTAATTAATCAGAACAAAATTTTGAAAGTTGAAATCATGCCTTTTGTATCTTTTATATGTTCTTTCCAGAAATTGTGGGTTCTACCTATTGGTACTCAACCTTCTGGCCTAGATGATATCCATTACCCATACTGAGCTTGTGAGTATAGTATTGAAATCACTACGGAGGTCTGGATAATTGTTGTATCCTACAGGTAGCTTTAAAAGGTAGCCACATGTATGTGATTGTGGTCTTCGCTCGAAGTCTGAGGTTTCAATGAACTCTATCTTAATTGTTTTTTCCATCAGATTTGAACCAGTGCAGAAGCGGAGGAAAAGCTGAAGGGTTCTCAGATCAACTTCACCTACATATCTCTTCAGGTAGCGGGTGTAAGGGTCACTTATTATAATGTAAAGTGAAGTGCTACCTTTCTAAGGAACTTTTCACAGGAGGAGTAGACAAATGAAAGCACCAAATAGTTTACTCAGAACATATAGCCGACATTTATTGAACATCAAACATCAACCAGTATGACCTTGTTTATCTTTTCTGTGTAATGTCCTTTTAGTTGTGAAAATCAGTGTTTCTCTTAGTTCTCAACTTTTTGTTTGTCTCTTACACAAGTTGAGAAGAAATAAAAAACTCAGAGCTCTGAAAAATCTCAAAAAGAAAATAAAATAAAGTCCATCTACCCGGGTAGTGTGTTTTTTGTTTTTTTAGTGGAGTGAATCTCTTATCTGCACGATGCAATGCGGAAAAGATGAGTAGAAGCAGTTCGTGATGCAGGCAAGATGATCCCTCGCGCCCTCTGCTCTTCTACCTCACGTGTCCGATGGTGAATCCGTCCAATGGAACTCCCTCTCAAAGCATGCATCCAAAAAAAAAACAACCGGAGAAAAATCACAAAAGTAGGTAAACTTGTTGTAATTTCGACCCTTTGCTCTGTTATTTCCGCCTTAGAAGTAGGTTTGGTGGGAAAAACACTTTTAACTGTTATATTCTTTTCTTTTAACTATTATTCCAAAATGGAAAGAGGGATTCAGCTCTATCGTCCTGCTGTTCGCGGTTTCTGTCTTCTTCTATGAGAGTCGGTGTATCAGCTTTCCTCTCTATGCAGTGCCACCACTGCCACCTACTGGACGAATATGGTGTGCAGGGAAAACACAACTAAAGCAATCAAGAAATCAGATACTAAACTAAAAATGTAATGAACTGCTAGTAAGCTATTTTCGAGTGGGTTACATCCTCCCCTCCTTAATCTACATGCATCCTTGCATGTTGCACGCTACACTATTTCAGATGCTAAGGGTGTTAAATGACATATGTAAGGCACAGTGTCAAGGGAAAGGGTCTGGGAGAAAGCTTGGTCTAACCCAGTTAAAATGGAGTGCATAACTGTGACTAATGGGTTCCCTAAAGTTGGGTAGGTCAGCTTTTTGGGAGCTGTTTTATCCCTAGAGGATCTTCTCAACACCACCTCTTCTTCAGGGGCAACCTCACTGTGTTCTTTCACATTTCCACTTTCTTCTGTCAACACCAATCCAATTCCTGATCCATCTCTAGGACTACAATGCTCACTCAGGTCCATTTCTGGAACATTAGGAGGATTTTCTTCAGCTCGTACAATATCAGGCGCTGGTGAGTAGTGAACTTGACTAGTCTCCTTATTTCGATCACCTCCGACACCCTCAGGTTCGAATGCTGGAGCTGCAGGGTTCAGTGTGGAGACATCGAAACTCACATTAGCTTCCTGATTTCCAGAGATAGGCTCCTTTTCCATCTGGGTATCCTCTTCAGCAACTTCTACAGCATTATATCCCTGTTTTAGTCTGGTTTCCTCTTGTAGACTCCCTCCATTCTGTTCAGCAATAGTGGAAGTCGAAGGTTGGTCGTAAAGGGAGTAATACTCGGCCTCATCCTCCTCTTCAGACAGTTCTCCATCTTCTTCAGCTCCATCATCAACACGAAAAGGTGAGTGATCCCGTTTCCGTCTGGACTTAGACTCTCTGGGACAAACATCTTTAACAGTGGATGGAAGAAATCCACATGGCAAAAGCAGGTCTCTATGTAAAACTCTTTCAGGTCCACTTGTGTGTTCTGGGACGACGACATAGACAGGGGAGTCTTGGATCTGTTTGACAACAGTGTATATGGTTTCACTCCATCGATCAGCGATTTTATGCTTCCCTCTGATGCCGACATTCCGCACAAGGACTCTGTCTCCTGCTACCAGTGTGGACTCTCTCACTTTGCTGTCAAATCTCTGCTTGTTCTGTAAAGCGTTCTTCAAACTGTGTTCAGTGGCCAGGCGATAGCTTTCAGTTAGACTCTCTGTCAGCTTCTTGACGTATTCAGAGTGGGATAGTTTACTGCTTCCCTCAGGGCTCAGCCCAAAAGCGATGTCTACTGGGAGTCTTGGCTGGCGGCCGAACATCAGCTGGTATGGGGAATAGCCAGTAGTGTCATTTTTAGTGCAGTTATATGCATGAACAAGGGGCTGCACGAATTCCCTCCACCTCACTTTGTCTCCCTCTTCTAATGTACCCAGCATCTCAAGAAGTGTTCTGTTAAACCGCTCCACGGGATTTCCACGTGGGTGGTAAGGTGTTGTCCTCGTCTTTTTAATGCCAAGTAGCAGACACAGGTCTTTGATCAGGGCTGATTCAAAGTCACGCCCTTGGTCGCTGTGCAATCGCTCGGGGAATCCGTAATGAATGAAAAAGTTGTTCCATAGAGCTTTCGCCACTGTTCTTGACTTTTGATCTGCTGTTGGAACCGCTACCGCATACTTAGTGAAATGGTCCGTAATGACCAAGATATCCTTTGTTCCTTTCCCATCAGGCTCAAGTGAAAGATAGTCCATACAGACCAGCTCCAAAGGACGGCTCGTTTTTATGTTCACCAACGGAGCGCTTCTCTCAGCCCGTGCCTTTCTCCGTATACATCTCTCACAGGTCCTGATTTTCTCAGTCACGTCCATGGCCATACGAGGCCAATAGAATCTGGCACGAACCAAGTCCAAAGTTCTGTCAGTGCCCAGGTGTCCGACAGCATCATGGAGGTTTTCTAGAGCTGTCTTTCTGTGTTTCGTCGGAAGGACAAGCTGATGGAAAGGCTCACCTTGACTCATGCGTTTTCGGTATAAGACTTCATCAGAGAAGACCAATTGCTCCATTATTCTTAACATCAACTGGACCTCTCGATCCTCCTGACGCCTCAACCTGTATGGAAGTCGTTTTTTTGCTTTGACAAGCTCTATTACTCTACTGATGACTGGATCTTGCCTTTGCTCACGTGCCCAATCTTGGAGTGACATTTGCGGTAACGTACATGACCCAAGTACATCAGCTTGACAGAATCCTACGGGGATGGCAGAGGCCTCAATTGCTAAACATTCCACTGGTACCGGCGTTTGGAGGTCCGGCTCTGTACTTGCTGCTGAGATGTGCTGGTACCTCTGACACACTGCCTTCACAGCATCAGATGGAAAATCGGCACCTCTGTCATTCTGTAGGAACTGGGCAAGGAAGCGTTGAATGCGATTATCCTCATCCTGAGAAGTGAAGTCAGGTTGGTATTCGTCGTGAGGATGTGGACGCCTCGAGAGACCGTCTGCGTCTTGGTTCTTCCTTCCAGCTCTATACTGGATGTTAAAGTCAAAGCTGGAAAGGGCAGCCAGCCAGCGGTGGCCTGCAGCATCAAGCTTGGCAGACGTCAGTACATACGTCAGTGGGTTGTTGTCTGTCACAACAGTGAATTTCGCCCCGTAGAGATAATCAAAGAATTTCTCTGTGACAGCCCACTTTAAAGAGAGATATTCGAGTTTGTGTGCAGGGTACCTTCGTTCACAGCGGTTGAGTCCCCTGCTCGCATAGGCTATTACTCTCAATTTGCCTTCCTGCTCTTGATATAAAGCCGCACCAAGACCATGAGTGCTTGCGTCTGTATGTACCACGTAAGGCTTCTTTGGGTCGGCAAACCCAAGGATCGGAGCTGTTGTGAGCTTTTGAATAAGAGTCTTGAATGCATCTTCGCAGGCTGATGTCCATTTCTCGTTAAAGGGTCTTCTGAAATCTACACTTGAAAGATGTGTTGAGCTGCTATATGAGGCGGAATTCCTTTTTGGTGGCAGGTAACCAGCTGTTAAGTCGTTCAGAGGCCTTGCGATTTTGGAATAGTCCTTTATGAACCTCCCATAATATCCAGCAAATCCAAGGAATGACTTAAGCTCTTTGATGTTATTAGGCCTAGGCCACGTCGTCAGAGCAGCTATCTTGGCTGGGTCGGTCTCTACCCCAGTAGCAGACACAACATGACCGAGGTATTTAACAGATGTTCTGAAGAATTGACATTTCTCAGGTGAAAGCTTTAAGCCAAATTCCTTCAACCTCTGGAGAACTCTGAGTAATCGATCTTCATGTTCTTCAAGTGTAGCTGAGAAAACAATAACATCATCAAGAAAGACTAAGACTTCTCTCAAGTTCATTCCATCCATACACTTCTCCATTACCCTCTGAAAAGTACTGGGGGCATTCGTAACTCCCTGTGGCATCCTGTTAAACTCCCAGAACCCCATAGGTGTCACAAAAGCTGTTTTGCACTTGTCCTCTTCCTCCATTTCTACTTGATAGTAGCCAGACTTGAGATCCATAATAGAAAACCACTTGGACCCGTTCAAGGCTGAGAAGGCTTCCTCTATGTTCGGTAATGCATATGCGTCTTTGATGGTTTGTCTATTCAGTTTTCGGTAATCGACGCATAGCCGAATATCACCGTTCTTTTTCTTCACCACTACAATTGGTGAAGCGAAGGGACTTTCTGACTCACGTATGATGTTCGCATCTTGAAGCTCTTTCAAATGACGTCTGACAGCCTCATAATCAGAGGGATGAATCGGTCTGGGCCTCTGTTTAAATGGTGATGGATCCGACAAGCGTATCTTGTGTTTGATCTCAGTGGTATGACCAAAATCAAGGTCATTGTGTACAAAAACGTCTGACATTGAATTCAACTTCCTGGTAATTCTCTTCTTCCACTCTTCAGACAAGGGAGAGTCTGTAAAGTCAAAAGTGAGTTTACCAGATTTAGACACATGCATGGAGTTACATGTCGCGGAGGATGAAGTCAGGTGAGATGGCTCACTCAATGTTACTCTGTCATCATGACGTGGTAAGAATGACACAGCTTTAGGAAAGAATAACTCCGCAATGTTATGACCTGCTGATATTTTGATGTCATGTGCGGTCTCATTTTTCACCAAAACAGGCATCTTGAAAGATGGAAATGGCGGGCTTGTCATGACGTAGCTACAAAACAAGAGACCAGCAGGTAAGTTGGATTGGGGGGGCTCTACCATAAGGGGAGTATCGGTAGTTACTGGGACATGCTTTGCGTATCCAGTTAAAGCCACTCTTTCACCTGCAGGAATGACGACACTCTTTTTGCTCTGCAGCTTCACAGTCCCAACTCTGCCATTTTGTTGATTTATTTTGAATCTGTGATACAAATGTTTCACAAGGGAGGAGTATTGACCACCGTTGGCCCTGTGTTTGGCGGTGTCATCCTGAATAAGAGCACACTTTTCATACAGTGGATCCAGTGTGTTGGTGCCTATCAACAAGGGGACGTCCATGTTTGTTCTGTGGTCAGGCACAACAAGTGCTAAGGTAAGAATCTCTAAAGGTTTCCCCATGATGTGCTCTGGAAAGTTTATGTTGACTTGGATGTAACCTAGATAGGGTACTTCCTGACCACCCGCACCTTCTATGTCTAATAGGTCTTGAATGGGGAAGATGGGCTGATGTGAAAGGTAACTCTCATGGAAAGACTTTGAAATTGTGCTAACCTGGGAACCTGAATCTAGAAGGCTATCACACTGAACTCCTTCAACTACAACAGTTGATGTACATTTTGGCCCTATCAACCCACTTGGGAGAGCACCATCCACTGACTGAGCTGGGGAATGCGTTTCACAGATGACTGTTTTCATGGCTTTGTTTTGTGTGGGACATTTCGTTTCATTTCCGGGTGCAGTCAGTCCCTGTACTGCGACCCTGTCCAGTTTAAATGGTCATATTTGGTTTCCCATTCATTTTGTCTTGCTTTGAGTTCTTTATATTTCTGATCAACCAACGACTTATTTGGGGGATTTTCACACTGTCGTGCTAGATGACCATCATTGCCGCATTTGAAACAGAACCAAGCTTTCGGCCTTGGTTTTGGCGCTGTTTGTTGGGCTTGAATTTCAGCTACCCTAACTGAGGGGGTCTCTCGAGACGAATTCTGGATTTTGCTGGCATGCTTTTGCCTCCTTAGATCTTTCTTTTTGGTAAGTTGCATTTTTAGTTCAGAGACTTGTTTCCGTAAACCTTCAGTTTCTGTGATGTACACTCACCGGCCACTTTATTAGGTACCCCATGCTAGTAACGGGTTGGACCCCCTTTTGCCTTCAGAACTGCCTCAATTCTTCGTGGCATAGATTCAACAAGGTGCTGGAAGCATTCCTCAGGGAGTTTGGTCCATATTGACATGATGGCATCACACAGTTGCCGCAGATTTGTCGGCTGCACATCCATGATGCGAATCTCCCGTTCCACCACATCCCAAAGATGCTCTATTGGATTGAGATCTGGTGACTGTGGAGGCCATTTGAGTACAGTGAACTCATTTTCATGTTCAAGAAACCAGTCTGAGATGATTCCAGCTTTATGACATGGCGCATTATCCTGCTGAAAGTATCCATCAGAAGTTGGGTACATTGTGGTCATAAAGGGATGGACATGGTCAGCAACAATACTCAGGTAGGCTGTGGCGTTGCAACGATGCTCAATTGGTACCAAGGGGCCCAAAGAGTGCCAAGAAAATATTCCCCACACCATGACACCACCACCACCAGCCTGAACCGTTGATACAAGGCAGGATGGATCCATGCTTTCATGTTGTAGAAGCCAAATTCTGACCCTAACATCCGAATGTCGCAGCAGAAATCGAGACTCATCAGACCAGGCAACGTTTTTCCAATCTTCTATTGTCCAATTTCGATGAGCTTGTGCAAATTGTAGCCTCAGTTTCCTGTTCTTAGCTGAAAGGAGTGGCACCCGGTGTGGTCTTCTGCTGCTGTAGCCCATCTGCCTCAAAGTTCGACGTACTGTGCGTTCAGAGATGCTCTTCTGCCCACCTTGGTTGTAACGGGTGGTTATTTGAGTCACTGTTGCCCTTCTATCAGCTCGAACCAGTCTGGCCATTCTCCTCTGACCTCTGGCATCAACAAGGCATTTCCGCCCACAGAACTGCCGCTCACTGGATGTTTTTTCTTTTTCGGACCATTCTCTGTAAACCCTAGAGATGGTTGTGCGTGAAAATCCCAGTAGATTAGCAGTTTCTGAAATACTCAGACCAGCCCTTCTGGCACCAACAATCATGCCACGTTCAAAGTCACTCAAATCACCTTTCTTCCCCATACTGATGCTCGGTTTGAACTGCAGGAGATTGTCTTGACCATGTCTACATGCCTAAATGCACTGAGTTGCTGCCATGTGATTGGCTGCTTAGAAATTAAGTCTTAACGAGCAGTTGGACAGGTGTACCTAATAAAGTGGCCGGTGAGTGTATGTCTGGAGGACATTTGCGCTTGCATCTTCAGAGAAAGGCGGTTCATGCACAAGTTGCATATTCATAGAGGACCTGGGCTTTGTGTTCCCTAAGTGGCGTTGCATGCGATCCTGCTTTGCAGATCTCCTGTCTTCCTCTGTTCTAACTTGTAGAAGGAAATCAGAGAAGTCAGGTGGATTTTCTGTTTTAAGCCCTAATTGCAGTGCTAGAATAAGGGACTGGTCCCAACATCCACGCCGAAACTGTCGCAACAGCTGTTTGTTTGCGTCTGCTTTCGCAATGCCATCCCTCTGCATAGCTGTAGTGATCAGCACTTGTAACCGCTGCAAGTATTCTGAGGCTTTCTCTCCTGTGTTTTGATGAGTGCTAAGGAACCTTGCGAAAATTTCTTCCCCATCCTCAACTAACCCATATGCTGAGTCGAGGAGCTTCACATAATCATGAGGAGCTGCATCTGGGCCTAGCTGCCTGATTAAATCAGAGGCTGGTGGAAGCAGACTTTCTAGGATTTTACGTCGCTGCATGTCAACAGGGGTTTTATCCTGATTCATAAGCTCCACATGGAGAGACCATGTCTGAAAGTCAGCTTCATTCGTAGGTTTAGGAAGTTTGCCTGAAAAAGGACGAAGTCTCTTAGATCCCTGGCTTGAGGCACTGGAGTTGTCATTTTTAATAACATGCTCTACAATGATCCTCTGAACGTCAGGTGGATTGATTATGTCATCGTCTGAAGCTTTTTGGTTGATTTGAGCTGACTGTGTTGTCTGTTTCCTTGTTTTAGTGCTGAATGTAGGGGAAGCACGTTGGGTTGGGTAAAACCTAGTGTGTGCTTTATGGACTAAAGGGGTCCTACTGTCATCGGAATCTGCCTCACTATCAGAGTTTGAACTGTTACTCAAGTCTAAAAGATCTGCTCGCACTGTGGGTAGCGATTTGTCAGGAGTAGGAGCTACTTTATAAGCCCTATCTATCCGCCACATAATGTTAGGATCTCTAACACTAGGTAGATACTGTGGGAGGTAAGGAGCTAGGTCCATGACTGATTGCTCAGACTCAAACTCAACTAGAGCTTTAACTCCCTTCTCTTGTCCTGTCTGTCTCACCCTAAGAACTTTGTTCACAGGCCCAAAAGCTGAACAGGATTTAGTTATCTCTTCATCAGTATCAGTTGTGGTAATACCCTCAACATACACAGCCATTTTCAAATTCACACCATATTCTTGTTCAGTATCCATGACTGCATTGAATTTGACACAATTTACAAAAGCAACTGGAAAAAAAAATGTTACAATAAACAAAAAATATATATTACAGTGGGTCAATAATCTGGTTTAACCGGCAATGTAAACAAATTCAAGTTTAATCTTATTTCTCCTCCTGGCTGCTGGCTCGCCAAATTATGTAAGGGTCACTTATTATAATGTAAAGTGAAGTGCTACCTTTCTAAGGAACTTTTCACAGGAGGAGTAGACAAATGAAAGCACCAAATAGTTTACTCAGAACATATAGCCGGCATTTATTGAACATCAAACATCAACCAGTATGACCTTGTTTATCTTTTCTGTGTAATGTCCTTTTAGTTGTGAAAATCAGTGTTTCTCTTAGTTCTCAACTTTTTGTTTGTCTCTTACACAAGTTGAGAAGAAATAAAAAACTCAGAGCTCTGAAAAATCTCAAAAAGAAAATAAAATAAAGTCCATCTACCCGGGTAGTGTGTTTTTTGTTTTTTTAGTGGAGTGAATCTCTTATCTGCACGATGCAATGCGGAAAAGATGAGTAGAAGCAGTTCGTGATGCAGGCAAGATGATCCCTCGCGCCCTCTGCTCTTCTACCTCACGTGTCCGATGGTGAATCCGTCCAATGGAACTCCCTCTCAAAGCATGCATCCAAAAAAAAAACAACCGGAGAAAAATCACAAAAGTAGGTAAACTTGTTGTAATTTCGACCCTTTGCTCTGTTATTTCCGCCTTAGAAGTAGGTTTGGTGGGAAAAACACTTTTAACTGTTATATTCTTTTCTTTTAACTATTATTCCAAAATGGAAAGAGGGATTCAGCTCTATCGTCCTGCTGTTCGCGGTTTCTGTCTTCTTCTATGAGAGTCGGTGTATCAGCTTTCCTCTCTATGCAGTGCCACCACTGCCACCTACTGGACGAATATGGTGTGCAGGGAAAACACAACTAAAGCAATCAAGAAATCAGATACTAAACTAAAAATGTAATGAACTGCTAGTAAGCTATTTTCGAGTGGGTTACACGGGCAACTGCTTTTTCGGGTGCAGTCATCACATCTGGAAACTGCAGGAGGTCCTTTACAGCTTTCCCAGTTGGGGTCTTCTGCTCTATGACATGATGCAGAGCATCTGGTGGCAACACGCTTGCTAAGTGCACCACAATAGGACGCCAACACTCGATTACATACATTGGTGCCTGTATGAGAGATTTGTGTCCCATCTGTGAGAGCAGTGGGATCAGAGATCTTTCGTAGGAACCTGCTGGCACTCGTGTGGTTCAAGAGCATCAAATAGTGAATCACTGTCAACAGAGTCAAAGTCCTCCAAAGCCTTTTGAAGGACCTCTCTCTCCTGTTCAGACACGTACTGTAAGAAGTTGTCCTTTAAGCTGCTAAAGGTTGTGGAGTACAGTGCCTCTTCAAGGAATGGTGTCGCCAGTTTCACTGGGAAATAGCGAGCAATCTTCCACCCTACTACTAAGATTCTAGCAATAGCCTGCCACTCTTCACACTGATAATCATGCCTAATAAAGGGTACTTTCACATCCCCACCCATGGTGCACCTTTCATAAAAGTCTGTCCAAAACCCTGTGAAGCAGTCCCGGGTCACACCACTTCCCTCCCCTTCTTCAAGTTTTCCATTAGGTAGGCGCATCTTAATAAACACATCGGCGCTTAAAATATCTGGGTTTGTGAAGGCTTTGATTAGGTCAGTGAGACAATGCCCCCGCCTAATAATCAGTGTAACCGGAGCACGTTCACCCAGTGTCTGGTCATTCCATGGCTCTGCAACAAGGCTGCCAAATTCCTGCGGTGGCTGTTCGTTTGAAGGACCTGGTTGATGTTCGCTTGGACTCTGCAGTGGCTGGTCAGGCCAAGGACCTGGTTGATGTTCGCTTGGACTTTGCAGTGGCTGGTCAGGCCAAGGACCTGGTTGATGTTCACCTGGACTCTGCAGTGGCTGGTCAGGCCAAGGACCTGGTTGATGTTCACCTGGACTCTGCAGTGGCTGGTCAGGCCAAGGACCTGGTTGATGTTCACCTGGACTCTGCAGTGGCTGGTCAGGCCAAGGACCTGGTTGATGTTCACCTGGACTCTGCAGTGGCTGGTCAGGCCAAGGACCTGGTTGATGTTCACCTGGACTCTGCAGTGGCTGGTCAGGCCAAGGACCTGGTTGATGTTCACCTGGACTCTGCAGTGGCTGGTCAGGCCAAGGAACAGATTGAGGTTCAACCAATCTCTGTGGTGGCTGTTCAGTGTCATCCAACTGCACATCTTCAGTTGCCACAGCCCCAATCGTAATCTCGAGGTCGATCTCTTGGTGAATGTCATCCATATCTTTTACTTCAGTTGAAGCATGTGGCTCATTTCCTGTGAGATCAACAGTTGGAGTTGAAGTTAAATGCACCTCTGCTTCCTCTTCCTCAGAAGACAACTCCACTTTTTCTCTTTTGGTACAAAGATACAGTCTAAGAATTTTTACTTTGCTTTCTTCATACAAGTTATCAACAGTGTTCCAACTGTTGACATGTACCTGAGAGGATTCAATTTCAGTACAATAATCTGAGAGCCTTTTCCTTTTTTTGAAAAACCACTTGGGAAAAACAGGTCTTCAGCTATTTTTTTTATTTCAACTACCGTTTTATCTTTATCAATTGTGAGGTGTCTCGTTCCTCCCCCATTGATGGTCTTCACTTGTTTGTACCGTTCGTCTTTTTCATTAAAGTCCATCCATCCAAGCTCAACCCTTCTATCTTTTTTTTTGGCATTTGCATTTCCTGCCAATGTTTTTTTTTTTCACATCTACAGGTTCATCTCTAGACAGTCTCTGACGTAGCCTTGTCAGAATAGACTCTTTCCTGGTCTTTGTGTCAAGTGAAGCACTGGCTTTCCGACAGAAGGCCACAGTAGCTATTCTATCTCCAGCTTTTGGTATGTACTTTGCCAGGTCTCCATCATTCATTACTGGGATTATAGATGCATCAATCTGGAAAAAAACAAAAATTGGGAGCATGTTTAGATTGACCTATAAATAGTAAAATATTTTTGTAACTTCAAAATTTGTATAACTTCAAATCATTATATATGATCAACGTGTGTAATTAATAATTAATGAAATCCTTTTCCATTTTCCAGTTATTTCGGTTTGGTCATTTACAGATCATTCAATCAATCAATCAATCAAATCATTAGAAACATGATGGGCAGTAACGCGTTAGAAATAACGCGTTACTGTAATCCAATTACTTTTTTCTAGTAACGAGTAAAGTAAGGGATTACAATTGAAAAAAAACAGTAATTAGATTACCGTTACTTCCCCGTAAACAGCCTGCGTTACTGCGTTAGTTAACCGTGATTTTGTTTAGTCAGACTGTCTCGTGACATGAGTCGTGCGTGAATAAAAATGATGTATGAGCGCCGCGACATCGGTAAGAGACGACTAAAGCAGAGAGAGCAGCCGAGCTGCCAACTCTCACACACGACACCCCCCGATTTCTCGCGCTGAAGTAGGGCTGAACGATTAATTGCATTTGCGATAAAATCGCGATATGATGAAACGCGATTTTGTAATCGCAAGAGCTGCGATTACACTGGTCACGTGACACCCGAGAGAAAAGCAGTCTGCGAGATAAAGCATCAACTTGCCACGCTACGCGCGTTCAGAAAAGAACAGTTTATTGTGTTATTTATTCTCTCCTCTCCTCAACAATCCTGGATCGATTCAGAGAATTTCAGAATCGAGTATGAGCTTAGTTTTTAAACACAGATGCGTGATGACGCTGCGCGTGCTTTAGAAACGAACCGTGTTCTGAATCTGCTTGCTTCTATTTTCTCGCTATCTCTCTTCCTCACTCACACACACGACACCGCTCTAAACTTCCAAAACATAGTAACGTTATTTCATAAAGTTCGGTATTGAACCGAATTACAACAAGGACATTCGCGGGCTTCATTGAACAGGTTTTGCCGCTTTGCTTGATGTTATAACGTTACACTTGCCGTGCGCGTTCTCTCCCGCGGGAATTTTCTTTACAAATGCTTCACAGAGGCACTATTTATGTCTTTTGGAATGCAGTTGGCTTATATATTAAAACCATGAAAATCACTGAGAAGGCTGCTTTCATTTTAAAATACTAACGCGTGCTTTGTGAAGAGCGCTCGTGCATGCGGCTGTGAGTGACTCATTGGTAAATGTACTTGCATGTCAAAATGCTTTTATGACGCGAAATTAATGTAAACACAGTCAGTTGTACGGTCCAACAGGACAAACCACATTTACAATTTCAAAAGAGATATATGCATTAGTGTGAATGCAGCTTATCGTATCTAAACTGAGGGGAAATCACTCTTCATTCAGACAGCCTACTTTTAAATACCGAGACCACTCTTTGTTTATTGCTTGTAATGTTTTTTTTGTTTGTTTCTCTTTATTTACTAGCTTTTATATTTTGAAACTATTTTATTTTAACATGTAATTGGTTTAATTAAATGTTTTTTATATTTATTTTTTATGTGTTTTTACACATGTAATTAAATACATATTTTAAGAGTTATTAAGATTAATTAATAAGAAAAAAAGTAGATCAGATCATGAGCTATCTAAAGATTCCCATCCCTACTGTACAATGATTTATTGCTTGTCTTTGTCGACTAATACAGAAGGTAAATAACTTTTTTTTTAATCGCATATTAAAACGCAATCGCAATATTGGTTAAAAAAATCGCAATTAGATTATTTTCCAAAATCGTTCAGCCCTACGCTGAAGTGTCAATCCCGTCGGTCAAATGCCTGAAAGATGAGTTTATCTATTGAGAATGAGGAGTTGACGTCATTTTACAGTGCCCCTCCCCTTTCCGCCATTTTGGTAGGATTCCCACGGCAAAACAGTATTGATTACGTGTGTTTTTAGCTCGGTAGTAGAGGAGTTTCTCGCAATACCACACTGTTTTACCATGACTGGAAGTAACTGCTGTGTTAAAAACTCCTCCAGTAACTCACACAATACATATGGAAAACATAGTAACAATGGAATTAAGTTTTTTGGGTTACCGAAATTGACACAGCAGGGAGAGTCTGATCTAACGAGGAGACGCCGGATTGCTAGGTTTGCTGATGCCTTTAGTATACGATTTTCACTGTTTGCTGTGCCTTAACGAACATATGCAAAAGTGTTGTTTGAGTGCCTTGTTCATTACTTTTTTATTTCATTGAAATAAATGTTTGAAACAACTTGATATGGCTTAACAATATTTATTGAGAACTGAAATATATAGGCTATTTGGACAACATAAGTTTCATGGAGAACTTAAGTAATAATAATGAAATTATGATACTGTTATTAGTGCAAAAGAACAAATATATTGATGCTGCTTCTCCAAATACAGCTGTTTTGCACTTTGTGTGAGTTTGTTCCTGTAAGGTCCCTTTTCTTTCGCCTTATCTTTTAGCATTGCTTTACTTTCTTCCTTTTTTTCTCGTATTCTTAGATCCGTCTCTGTCCTGCCAAAATAATAAATGCGCGAAAATTTAAGAGCTCTGGAATGTTTAGTCGCGTCTATGGGTTCTAGGCGTTGCCCCTGGTAACCGATAGCGTCTCCTACCATCATGGCCGACAGGCTCATTCATTCATTCATTCATTCAACTTTATTTGTCCCCAGGGGGAAATTTGAAGGCACATTACAGTAGCTTACATAAGCACATTGCACAACCAACACTACACAGCACATATCATTAAAAAACTAAAACCTGAAGAAATCATTAACTCCTATTAAAGTTCAAGTTCATAAGCTGGACGGCCCTCGGGATGAAGGTTACTTTCCTCCTCTGTGTCCGACAAAGCGGACAACGGAGTCTGCTTCCCGAGGGTAGCCATTCAAACTCCGAAAACAGAATGTGAGAGGGGTCATTAATAATCCCACGTGCCACCTTTACAGTCTGTTGGTCGCATAAGGCAGTAAGAGTACGAACAGGCTGGTCAATGATCTTTGAACAGACCTTAACCACGCTCGACAGACGGTTCCTGTTAAGGAGAGTGATGGAATGAAACCAGCTAATAAATGAAAAAGTTATTACATTTTCAATGAAAGAATAATAAAATGTCTTAAGAATAACTTTGTTAACCCCGAATGACTTCAACTTCCTAAGTAGATATTGTCTCTGATGACACTTTTTAAGGATTTCCTCTGTATCTACAATCATCGGTGTAGAGGATGAAAAACAGTGGAGAGAGGACACAGCCTTGTGGAGAGCCTGTGGAGGTGAAGAGGTTGTCCGATAGGGTGTGGTTCACCAATACCCTCTGTGATCTTTTGGTGAGGAAATCAAGAATCCACAGGATGAGTTGGTGGTTGAGGTGGAAGCGTGTGATAAGCTTCTCTGCCAAAACATATGGCTGCATTGTATTAAATGCAGATGAAAAGTCTACGAAAAGAAGTCTAGCTGAGGTGTTAGGTATTTCCAAGTGCTTGTGGATGGTGTCTAGGATGAATATTTTTGCGTCATCAACCCCCCTGCCAGCCTGATAAGAAAACTGCAAAGGATCCATCATCGAGCTAGTTGCCTTGATTATGTATTCCTTGATGATCCTCTCCATGGCCTTCATGACCAGGGAGGTAAGAGCGACTGGTCTAAAATCATTCAGGACCCTGGCGGTGCCCTTCTTAGGGATGGGGATCACTATTGAGTTTTTCCACATCGCAGGGACTGTGCCGCTGTTCAAAGAGCCCTGGAACAGATGCTGAAACACACCTCCCAGCTGCTCAGCACAGTACCAGAGGGTCCGCCCACTGATGCCATCTGGCCCTGGAGCTGAGTTCTTTTTAGTCCTTTTGAGGGCACTCACCACCTCTGACATATTAATACTAAGGCCATTATCATCCGGTCTTAGGGTGGAGATGATTGACTCTAGCTGAGTACTGTTATCTTTTTCAAATCTAGTGAAGAAGGTGTTGAAGTCATTCGGGAGTGAAGTGGAACAACTTTCTGCTACTTCGATGGGTTTGCGGCTGGAAGAGACAGAGTTCACTGCTGCCATGTTCTTAATACCCTGCCAAGCCGCGCGGAGGTTCCCTTTTGCAAAGGTCTGCTCCACTTTGTTCTTAAATTTCAGCTTGGCAATTTTTATGGCTCGCTTGACCTCTCTATTAACCTCCTTCTTCTCGAATTCGGAACCAGTAAAAAATAATCTCTTTTTCTTATTCAGTATGTTTTTTAGATCTTTAGTCACCCAGGGTTTGTTATTAGGAAAAATGGTAACCTTCTTAGAGGGGATTATACTATCCACACAGAACGTGATGTATGCTGAAACTGTATCCACTTGCTCACTGATGTTAGCGGAACAGGATGTAAGAATATTCCAGTCCGTGGTTTCAAAGCACCCTTGAAGCCTGTCAATACCGTCCGGTGTCCACTGTTTAATATCCTTGGTGACTTTCTCTACTCTCTTAACCACAGGTGTGTAGGCGGGGGCAAGTAGTATACTGCTGTGGTCAGCAGAGCCCAAGGGGGGGGGGGGGGGGACGGCTCTGTAGGCATCCGGAACTGACCCATAGCATTTGTCCAGTGTTCTCCCTGAACGGGTAGCGCAGTTGACATACTGAAAGAATCCTTTAATTGATTTATCTAAAAAACAGTTATTAAAATCACCCATGATAAACTTAGGGGCATCCGGAGATATCAGCTCTAGTCTGTCGAGCATATTTTTGATGTAATCTGTAGCAATGGATGCATTTGCCCTGGGGTGAATGTAGACCAGAATAAAAAACAGTTGTGGAAATTCCCTAGGAAGATAAAATGGACGTAGGGAGACAGCCAAGAGTTCAATGTCAGGATTACACAGTTCTTCTCTGACGACAACTGTTTTGCACCAACGTGGATTAATGTAAAGGCAAACGCCACCACCATGGTGCTTACCAGTCAGTTCATTATCACGGTCCAGCCTCACAGGCGACCCGAAGCCATCTATGTACATACTGTCACTGTTGTCACTTCCAGACCCCACCCAAATCGGCACGTGACTCCTCATTCTCAATAAATATAACCGTTGAGCCACATTTGTGATTGACTAGTTATACCGCAAATTATTTAAAATCTCCCGGAATCTAGAGCGAGCGCGCAAACTTCAAAGTCCAAACTTAGTATTGCGCGCACGACGAGGAGAGCAAGAGAGAGACTTGCGTACTATGCAGAGAGCATCCTGATCTGGAAACAGGACCACCATTGAAGAATGTCAAAATTCTACCTCAAATCTGAGCAAGCATGTCACGAGACAGCCTCACACGGTTACCTAAAGCAGCAAGCCGGTACAGGAATGTGAAACTTACTGGAATAAAAAACAAAAAAAAAACCTGAATCCCCCGTGACATGACCGCTGCAGCTACTTGCTGATGGGACATAAACACCGTTTAACTCCGAAAGAAAAAACAAAACAAAAAAAACTTGAAGCCAAAATACGGCATGCAACAGCATTTTCTGTTTTTATCAACCAATTTTTACTCCTCTCTGCACTTTACTGTTAAAAGACGTAAGTGTTGATAGTCAGGAGCGACTTTCATGATTTCTTGCAGTATTATACATCTATTCAAATGAAGGATTTTAAAAAATATATTTATTTTATATGCTGGAATATGTAGAAATTTATATTAACAGAAGAAGGGCTGTCTTAATTTCATTAAAATGGTGGAATATGCAGAAAATAGGTTTAAATGTTCAACAATTTTCTTCTAGTCTGAGACTGTTGCATTTAATTAAATTTTTGCTTGATGCAATGTGCATAAAGTTAAAATATTGAAACAAATAAAACAAGTTTAAAAAAAGAGAATGTTTAATTTCATTACATAGAATTAGGGTGAAAGGTCTATGCTTTAGCGCATTCAGGTCGTGCATCGTGTTTTTGAAAAGTAACTTAGTAAAGTAACTAATTACTTTTGAAAATAAGTAATCAGTAAAGTAATTGGATTACTTTCTTGGAGAAGTAATCAGTAACTAATTACTATTTCCAAGTAACTTGACCAACAGTAGATGACCAGGTGCGGAAGCTAAAACTTATTCTGCCTGCCCTTTACTTTGGAATAAAATGCAACTCATTAATGACAACATCTGTTCATAAAATTAACATTAACACATTAGTGGACCATTGTCCACACACCGGAAGCAAGCCTGTCTAATTCATTTTCATTCTATTGAATATTTTCCCAATGTTATTCTCTTGTAAATGTTTTTAAACTGAAAAGTAGAGGTGGCTTGTTTTAACTCATTACGGCAACTATTCCACAATTTAACTCATTTGTTTGATAAACAGTGTTCTCTTAATGTAGAATGTACTTGTGGTTGGTTAAATATACATAATCCTCTAAGATCATATTTACTTTCTTGCTGGGAAAATAATAATTGCAAGCATTTAGGAGTTTTATTATATTTGACTTGGTAAATAAACTTTAACGTGTACAAATCAACTTCAAAATTTTTGATTGATGAAACGGTAAATTACTTGGTGAATTGTAAGGTGCATAGTTAATTAATCTGATAACCTTCTTTTGTAATAGGAAAATTGGATTGTTTCTAGTTTTGTATGTATTTCCGCAAATTTCAATACCATACATTAAGTATGGTGTGACAAGTGAACTATAAAGTAAATGTAATGCATTTTGTTCAAAATATACTGCAACTTATAAAAAATTTTCGTTTTTTTTTTTTGATACTTCCTTCTGAACGTTAAAAATATGCTATTTCCATGTCATTTTACAATCAATAATTACTCCAAGAAATTTTATATGATTTACTCTTTCTAATGCATTTTCATTAATAGTAAACCTGATCTCATTATTTAACTCTTTATTACCAAATAATACCATAAATTTCGTTTTGTTTAAATTTAGTGACAATTTAATCAAATCAAACCAATTCTTTAGTTTATACAATTCTTTCTCTACCACCAACACAAGCTCTGTAAGATTTGGGCCAGAACAATAAATTGTTGTTTCATCCGCGAAAAGAATAAAATTTAAAACATCCAACATATTAGTCTTGCATAATAAATCACTATGTATTACTTTATGGAACATTCAGTTTCTGTAGTCTTAGGCTTTTGGTTCTGCTTGAGGTTTCTGTAACTTAAAAGGATGATATTTTACAAATTGTATCATGAAAACACTACTCAAATGTGCAATTATTTATAGGGACAGATCTCAATAAATGCAGGCAACTACAACAGTAGGATGTTAAAACAGGCTATTATAATACTATTCGATATTAGAATGAATGCATTGACGCAATACATGTCTTGTGAATTGTCACATTTCAAATAGGTTATTGCTTGACAGCCTCCATATGCTGCTGAACACAGGTCTGACGACACTACTCTCAGATGGGCAGCGCGCATCCTTCTATAAAAGCTTGACAAAAAAAAATAAATAAAAGCAAAACCTGACTCCTCCCAGGCTCCAACACAGCCACGAAATCTACAATGAAATGGGCTAGCCTCTTGCATCATTTGAGATGGTCCTCCTCACTGCAGAACATGAAATCCACGGGGAGGAGTTGGATCCACCTTACATATCTAAACCCCACGATCCCTAAACCCATCCCTAAACCTACCCATCTCCACCCCTTAATCCCTAAACCCAATCCTAAACCTACCGGTCTCCACCCCTTTTATCTGGATCCAACTCCGCACCCCCTGGATCTTGTGTACTGCATTGAGGTGCTACTGCTTGCATCTGCCGATGTTGTTTCTCTGCAAGTTAGCTCTTGCTAGTGTACCGTCTTCAATATGACAATGTGTGTCTATGTTTTATGACTGCATGCAGTTGCCCAATAGCATTATGTTGCAGTTGTATGGCCACTGGCTGAGGTAATGATCTGGACTTGGTTGATGTTCACCTGGGTTCTAAAGTGGGCATGTACATGAGTTAACTACAAAGATAACCTGCGCAGAACAGTTTAGAGATGCAGCGTAAATTGCCATAGCAGCACACCTAGGATAAAACCAATGCACCTTTTGTAGTGGGGGTTGATTGGGAAATTACACCAGACGTCACAAAGTTACTCCTAAAAAAAATACCTGGATAGGGCCTGTACTACGAAGCAAGGTAACTGGCTTAAGATTAATAATACCAAAGTTCTCTTTTAAGAATAATAATAACAGAAATGAGGCTGATTCATATGTAAAGTGGCTTATCTTACCTTTTCATTTTCCAGCTTCTGGATAAATTCCTCATCAATTTTCCGCTGAATTAAAAATCCTCTAAGCTCAGCATCCATTCTTTTTCTTTCCTGGGTAAAGGGGATTAAACTTGCATTACTTTTGCAAGTAGAGAACTGTGGATTGTATATTATCTTGCCAAGCAAGATTACTCTTGTTGATCTCACTATTGAGAAAACTCGTAAAGAGCCAAAGGGAGAATGGTTATTTGAAGTTGCTGGCCTCTACTACTCATCAGAAAAAAAATGCACTAGTGAATAAATAGATAGTATGGATATGCTCTTACATAATAAGACATCTCAGTAGGTAAATGAGGAGAGACCATAATCCATTATAGGTGATGACATTGTGTCATATTGGTAGGAAATTCAAATACTATGAATAGGCTACTCTAATATTAACTGAATATACTGCTCATGATTGTGAGCTTGGTTGCTATAAATACAATCTGTCACCTGTTAACCAATCAATATGTCTTATCAATAGAATAACATGACAGAATACCAATAAATGTCACTGTAAATCTATTGGAAACAACAAACATAGACAATAGACACACTGACCATGCCGCTGCTTTGCTCCACCTCAGATCTTAACAACCTCAACAGTCACAGATTCCATCCCATCCGTTTGTGTTATAGCATATAGTTTTAGTGTTTAATGTATGGTGACATATGCTTTAAAGGTTCTCTAAGCGATGCTGGGCCAAAACATTTTTTGTCACATACGTCAATCGTCTCCTCACTATCGGCTAGCTGCCTGTCCCCTAAACACACTGTAAAAAAACGCGGTCTCTGTAGACACCACAGGCTCCACAAACGGCAACAAAAACAATCATGTCTCACCCGGACCACGAAACCTAACAAACAGTGTTCCAGCCAATCACTGGCAAGAAGTATTTGAGGGTGGGTCTGGGGGGTTAGTGCGCGTGCACATGAAGGGGGTGTGTGTGTGAAGGAGAGCAGCGAAGCATCAGAGGGAAGTTTGAAAAATGGGCGACACACGACCAAAGAGACGTCGTTCTGAAGAACAAATTAAAAAGAAGAAGGAGTCGGATAAAGAACGTGCGAAGTTCCGAATTTACATCGGTAGCAAAGCTTTTGAACGATGGCGAGAACTCGGGCGGCAGAAGGGCTTCCGGTCCGACATTCAGGTTGCTCTGTTTTAGCTGGACAGGTGGGTAACCTTAAATTGTTTTTTTTTTATTCTAAATTGACGCTTATGTTCGCCAAACCCACACAAGGATATAATTAGCTAGAACTATGCACGTTCACAATTATTTCAGGAAGCACGGAAGGGAGGGGTAGGAGATGAGATGCGGAGGAGGGAGGGTCTAGCTAGCCTCTGATTTGTTTGAAAATATTCCGAACGTCAACACCCAGGATCGCTTAGAGAACCTTTAAGTTAGTGTGTTCTAGGGCTGTAACAATATATCGTTTCACAATGTATCGCAATACAAAAATGCAACAGTATATGCATCGTGGATATAGTGACAATATGTATCGTGGATAGTTTTCTCGATACATTCGTGGAACTTAGTTCCCCAAAAAAAATAATTACTGTGTGAGAAAGTTTTCAGAGTTTTAGTGTCAGTACTACATTAAACTACTATATATAATATTGAATATAATGCAATAGAGGAATATTTGTGTCCTGATATAAATGTAAAATGTCTAATGTTACCAGTACAAATTGACTGACATTATCTTAAATACATCTAGTCTCTAAGTGTGTAGATTGAAAGCATATTCATTTTAAATAATAGGCTAATTCTGTATTTTCAGCTTCAGAATCATGTCTCTATTGTCCTGTGCATTGTGTTTCCAGCACCAAGTCCATTTACACACAATGTAAAAATTAATAAACAGTTAATTTTTCTTTCACATTTTAAAGGGATACTCCACTTTTTTTTGGAATTAGGCTCATTTTACCACTCCCCCAGAGTTAAACAGTTGTGTCAGAATATCAGTAACCAGACAGTTTCTGATCTCATTGACTTCCATAGTATATTTTTTCCTACTACGGAAGTCAATGAGACCAGAAACTTTCTGATTACTGATATTCTTCTAAATATCAGATCGGCTGACTGGATTATTAAACGGTAAAACACAACTGTATAACTCTGGGGGAGTGGTAAAATGAGCCTATTTCCAAAAATAGTGGAGTATCCCTTTAACATGTCTTGGAGTATAGCAATAATATTGTATTGGGAGTTTAGTGTTGTGCATCGAACCGTGACATGAAGTTATCATTACACCCCTAGTGTGTTTTTATAATGGTCTCATTTAAACAGTATTTGAGTTTATTGAATAGCACAATGTAAATTAAATATATTATTATTATTATTATTAGGACTATTAGGCTATATGATTACTTGATACACACTACACGGACAAAACTGATATTTCACTGCATCCACTAATAGCCAATGGTCAAAAACTAGTGTTGACAGACACCATCAATTAACAGAACACCACCACATGAACTGCCGGGCTTAGTCCCTGTTTCTAATGCCTGGTTCAGATTACAAGATTTTTGTGTCTGTAACGAGCTGACTGAGAAATGATTGATTTTACTTTGCGTCTGAATAATGTACGCGTGGGTAAACGTGTGTATAAACGTCTGGATAACGTACGTGTAGATAAACGTGTGGATAAACGTCTGGATAACGTACGTGTAGATAAACGTGTGGATCAACGTCTGGCTATTAGCCTAATACTTCGGCTGAATTCTATCATTTGTACTATTGTACCTTTTTAATTTGGGATATGATCTCACACATACACACAAACACACACATACACACAAACACACACACACTGTTTTCATGTTTTTGGGGGTTTACAACACTATATATCTCATTTATATACATCTATGCTGCGTGTTTAATATTGGTCATCATGTGACCAATCATGTGACGCTAGCAGTGCAGCCGCTAGCAGCACCCCCAATAAACACCAAAACACCGCCTAATTTCTGGAATCAATTAGCCTTTATTAAGGCTGTGTTCTATGCAGCCCTGAAACACATGTTGCAGGGAAAAACGAAAACTTTCTATTTCGAGACATAAGTCATTATATCGGCATAATTATGTTATTTCGACATAGTTATTTCACGATTTAGTATCTCGTATATCTAGTTATACACGAGTGCCACGAGTTAGTATCTCGTGGCCACGAGTTATCTCGAGGCCACGAGTTAGTATCTTGAGGCCACAAGATAGTTATAATTAATTTTTTTTTTACCAAAGTGGGACTAGAGGGGCTCCGTAAAATGTAGCATCTAGGTACTATTATAGTATGCAGTTTCGGACGCAGCATATGATTGACGCATAATAGCTCTATTCGCACGGCGCTATTTCCGGTGAAGATGTACGCTCGATAACTTCCGCCGATCGTAGAGTCCAATGCAAAACCGAGAATTTATATTGAATTTTATACTCCATGGTTATAATAAAGAAACGTTAGTCACAAAAACAGATAAAACAGACACCCCTCGTTGTGTTTATAAATGCTTCTTTTTAAAATTATATTAAACACAACTATATAAAATTACATCTAAATGTATGAACGTTTCGTTTCAAAGACGGGAGGACAGTAAATTTTGAAGACTCTGCCATAATCCCGTTTTCCTCCACTTTAATCTCCACAACCGGACGAGCATCCTTGCGTCAAATGCGGAACTTATGCGTGCATATAGCCCATACCTGTTGATATGTTCCTTACTCCAGACAGTTGGTGGTTCTTCAATTAAGAACCATATAAATATATTCGCTGTATTGACAAATGAAATGAAATTATCAGTGTGAGGTGAACTCAAATTACACAACATTGCGACGCTCATAATTGTATGAACATTAAGGCTTAAGCTGCTGATTATAGACCACTTATATATTGGGTCTTACATACTGTATATTCGATGTGTAAAACTCATTGATGTAAAAAAAAAAAAAAAAAGCCTAGTATTAAGTGTTTTAAAGGGATAGTTCACTTAATGTGAACTGAAATTAATTTTTGTTATGTTTTATCTTACCTCAAGGGCATCCAAGATGTAGGTGTCTTTGTTTCCACAGTATTTTCAATTTTGATATTTTTAGGTCAAACCGTTCTTGTCTATCAGTCCTATAATGGAGGTCTATGGTCACCACCTCAAAGAGCATGCACAGAGAAGTCCAAAATTACACATGATTTAATGACTCGTAAATGTAAGTACACATTGATGGCCTAAGATGAAATGAGCTTTAAACTTATCCACTTGTCCACGAGTCATTTTAAACATACAAATATACACATCTAAAATCTCAATAAATGGTCACCATTTCTTATTAGCTTTTTAGATTTTAACCACCTTTTTTGTCATGGTTTAATTTTATATCCTGAATTTAAGTTGTGAAATAGATTCAGCAGACAAACATCAATCAAAAACCACTGTATAGCATATTACAGACTCACAGCAATAAAAACACAGAATCTCAGGTTCAACATTTAGATTTATTGTAATGACTGAATTCTGTCATGTAAAACATCCCTCAAGAGGCCGTGATAGGTCAAGTGGAGGAAACAACATAAAAAAGGAAAAGAAGTGGGCATCTGGAGAGGGGTGGTCCTGGACATGCTGAGGTCACCGCCTGCAAGAGAGATCAGACCAGGATATCACCAGACCCTCATTGTGTACTTATACAACCACACACATCCATACCAAATATATAAACTAACGTAAACAAACGGTCCAGACTGTAAACATAAACAGTGCAAAACATGTCTAAGAGCAATTCAAGACACAAATAGAATCTCTATAATAATTTCCTCAAATTATAACTCTTTTCTCGATTCCAAGGACTGAATATGAATATATAAGAGATTGCGATTGTAGATCCGTACAGTGTGAAGCTTCTCTCAGGCTTTGAATAAAAGCCTCTAAATGTACAAGGCCGAACCCATCTGGAAGTGATTTGATTTGATACTAGTCTGCCGGTAGGAGTGTGGGGTCGGAGGAAGTACCTGTAGGGTGAGGCCTCTCACTCGTCGATGTACTCGAAGGGCTCCGGGGCCTCGGGCTCCTGCTCCTCCTCCTCAATCTTGGGGCCGTGAGCAGAAACAGGCTCCACAAGCTCCTCCTCTTCCTCACTGGTGTCTTTCAAGATGATGATGCCACCTGTGTGTAACTGAGAACAAAGTGGACGAAGACGATCACTATACTGTGTGTTGGTAGTGGTCTAGAAATCGGATTTACTCCTTCTAAAGCACATATTTGCATTTATGAAGTCTCCTAAAATCCAACAAGAAAAGACAATTGTCAGCTCTTAAAGAGTGGTTCTCTAACACTCACAACAGGCCTAGATTAAGAGTTAAATGAGAACTCCGGCGATCAATGAACCTTTGGTCTAATAAAACATCGGTACCTAGTCAATCGTTCTCTGAGATTTGTTTTCATGATAATCGAATGTAAAGAGTTTTATCTCTAAAAACTGTTTAGCGTATAATGCTAGTAATGGGGGCATTGACTAAGTAAAAAGAAATCGCTAGTTTATACCACTAACAAGGCTCAAAATAGCCCCACACTAACACAGTAACATAACGAGGCTCCATACATGCGAGAACGTTGTAAGTGTGCAGACCGTTTAATAATAAGATATTTTATAAAGACAGTTCACTTCATGTATACAGACAGGAGCCATCTTTGGAAAACAGACACGACAAGTCAAACCACGAACGTCCTGCTGAGTGATCTGAACTGTATGATGTTCAGCGAACTTCTGAACTATATGAACGGCGTTCATGGTTCGACTAATCGAGACTATGTTCTAAGATGGCTAAGGTGGTTTCATAGCCTACAAGCTTACAATAAAGGTGAAGTTTATTTAAGAAAAACCACGAATACATGTTATATTGCACCCCATAAACACAATCATGCACAGAAAAAAGCAGTAAACCCCACCCCTTTAAGAAGAGAGAGGACAACACAATCATCCTCACTGCTTGAAGACTCCATTTTGTATAGTTTTGCGATTACGGATTAATACGCATCGGACTGTGCGTTTTTTTTTATTATGACGAATAGGAAAATTTCAGACTCAGTGTGGTTTATTCACTATCCCGTCACTGATGGAGTTTGGGTTCATGCCACTTTTAGTTGGGGACACTTAATATTCAACACTATTATTGATCTGCTGCATTAACACCATTATATGAGAACTGAAATGGACGATGACATCACGGTTTTCTCCAGAGCGGCTATAGATATATAAATGAACTAAATGAATAACTTCTCTAGAACAGAAATGAACCATCACTGAAGTTGAACTGCTTTGAGCTGTGTGTGATGTAACAGCGGCGCTGGACTCACGGGTTTGAAGGGCTGGTATCTGCAGTCCGGCATGGTGAGGACCTTCAGCTGGGCTGGCATCGCACGCGCTGGGTTCTCCAGCATCTGGAAGCTTGGCTCTGGCTCTTTCTTCTTCTCTTTTTCCTTTTCCTTTTCCTTCTCCTTCTCCTTCTCCTCGTCTTTCTTCTCCTTTTCGGCCTCTGCCTGCGTTTCCTGCATCAGAAGATAAAGCGTTTGGTGTAGAGTCCGACCGATAAAGGATTTTGAAGACCAATACCGATACAAATGTTTTGGGGTTTTAAAATCCGATATATCGGCCGATATTTTATTTATTTTTTTCAGAAACGCGCAACAAAACATTAACAGATTTCCCTAACATAGATATTTGTAGTTATTTATGAGTTTTAACTAAAATAGTACGATAAAGAATTTTAAAAATAAACTTGTTTCTTTTATTGTCACAACAGAACAGAGGAACATCAAAATATATTAAAGTTCTGATTAATAAAATAATAATTAGTCCGTACATTGCCTTATAAGCTACCTTATAATTACAATGTCAGCTTGATTATCCCAAATTCTTTCCATCAAGCTACAATCAAACCATTTTCAATCATCAGTCACGTTTGATACTTTTTATGTCTAAATATTCACTCCTCGCAAGTATAACTTACATTTTACAATGCAGGGACTGTAACTAGAGATATGCGAGTTATAAATACAGTAATCATTACTTTATTTAGACATTGTGGTTTCCAAGCTCATTAATGTTAACGTTAGCGGTCTTCCACTGATGATAGTGGCATTAGCTAGCTTTGTGGTTAGCTAGTCTATGATGAGCCATAATTTAGCAATAGATAACATCATACTGCAAATTGTAAAACGTACATTTTTAATACAACAGGCCAAGGAGAGATGATTGAAGCGTGTTTCGTCCGTTTTTATTTTATTTTTTAAATATTCATTTATAACTGCAGAAAAATCCCTAATATCGGCCGATATATCGGTCTGGCTCTAGTTTGGTGGTGCATGTCATACTAAAGGTTTCGGGAAGTGCTTTGCAAAAGGTCTAGATGTGTTGTTGGGCATTCATACCACTTCCATCTTTTCCTCCTCCTTCTCTTTCTTCTCCTTTTCCTTCTTCTTGGCTTTAGCCGTGATGGACAGAACGGCGGTGGAAACCTGACAGAAGACACGAAATAAGCCGTTAAATCTGGCTCTTGTTGAGATTTGTCCCGTCAGGTGTGAGTTCTCGGGTAATACACACCTTCTCCTTCTCTTTCTCCTTCGGGACTTCCAGGGGTGGAGGATAGGCGAAGGTGGAGGGTTTGCAGTTGGAGCGATACTGCACCTTCGGCATCTGTTAATAGGACAGAACTTATTCATTAGAAACTGAAAAAAAAAAAATCTGCGAAAGTGTTACTAGCATCTAATTTCACCAGGCTAAGGACAAAAAAGCAGGAAAATATACTGAGATATACTGAGAGAGAAAATATTAGGGATGTCCCGATAGAATTTTTGGTTCGGGATCGGATCGTTCAGAAAAAAATGGCGAGTATCGACCGATACCGATCCGATACCAGCACAGTTAAAAAAGTAAAAATAAAAAAATCGATACCAGCACAGTTAAAAAAGTAAAAATAAAAAAATCGATACCAGCACAGTTAAAAAAGTAAAAATAAAAAATCAAGTAGAATTTCTATAACTGTGTGTGTTCAATTGATAATCACTTGTTTGTGTGTTAAACACAATCTACTTAATATAAAGAAAAACAACAAATCAAAAATACATATAGATTATCATAAGCTATGCCAAAAATTTGTTTATAAACTAGCAGTAAAAAGTAGTAAAAGTGCGCAATAATTGTATAAAATCTGAATATTTAGTGAAAAAAAACAAAATCTGCGTTTTACCCAAAGTTGAACATTCTTTATCTCTCAAATAGACATGAAATAGACCTTTAGCTCCTCGTTGTGCTCCTGTCGTTTTAAAAATGCGATGCTCCCATTGAAAACTATTAGAAAAATATTCCAGCGTGTGAAAAATACGCTTTGGTGGATACAAATATCCTATGACAAGCGCTTCTGTGGTGTCACGGTGACGTCACATTTTGCAGTACAGGTCAGGTTGGACATTTCTGCTTACCTTCAGGTCCTTGTTGAGGCCGATGATGGCTGTGGGTACGAAGGCCAGGGAGAGAAAGTGAGAGAGCGGGAACCAGAACCAGAACTGGGTGAAGACCAGCAGGCCCACCACAGACGGCATGTGTGTGTGTCCTGTGCGAGACTGCAGAGAGATCGTCACGTTACGCCCACCTGAGAACAATCAGAAAGATGGAGTGTTATAATCAGGCTCCTCAACCAGCCTTTTCTCCTCTTAAGATCTAAAAAAACTAGGGATGGGCATCTTTAAAAAAATTATTGCATTTGAAAATCCGTTTATTTAAATGACGTTGAACAAAAAATATGTTCTTTAAGTTTACTTTTTTTTAAAATTTTGTCATCATTTCTGATCAAGCTTACGATTAGGCAATAAACACAACACAGGAGCCAGTGTGAACCAGACTTTATACACATATGTAAAAGGACAGGTCTGGCAAAACAGGACTATACTCTTGGATTGGTGTCATTACACTATATTTAAAGGCTGCAGGTGTCACACATGTGAGGCTGAAAGGAGAAACACTGGCGTTTCAGATGTCCTTCCCTGTCGAGGTGGAGCCGATACAGAAGCGGGCTGTTAATATGAGAATAAAGGTCACGGCCAAAGACGACTCCACCCTCAAACTGCCTGAGCGGACAATACCGGGAGTGAGGGATGAGTGCCAGGACGGGAAGAGGTGTGCACACGTCCGTAATGCATTGATAAAGAAGATAAATGGGGAGAGTGGAACGGTATCATCGTTTTGAAGCATCGATTTGGCTCCGAATGAAAGGCGTCGCAGACTATAGCTTACTTTTGTCACGGCCCGTTTCCTGTTGGCATCTACTGTAATTGCCAAGAGAAATGATGGCCTGTATTGTGTATTTTGACTGTAGGGACTTACATCATTGGTGACAACCAAAAACCCCAAGTGTTCAAACTCTCGGCCAAACCAGGCCATGAATCAAGCCAGACTAAGAAAGACTTTAAAATGTCACCGGGGGTCATAAATTCAACAAGCATTGCAATTTTCAGTCACACTTTAGTTTAGGGTCCAATTCTCACTATTAATTAACTATTAACTATGACTTCTTGCTTCAAATTCCGTATTACTGTGTATTAATAGTTAGTAAAGTAGTTGTTAAGTTTAGGTATCGGGTGGATTAAGGGATGTAGAATATGATCATGTAGAATAAGGCATTAATATGTGCTTTATAAGGACTAATAAACAGACAATATCCTAGTAATATGCATGATAATAAGCAGCTAGTTAAGAGTGGTTAACACTTTAGGGTCCAATTCTCAATTATAGCTTTATATTGCATAATCAAATATTGCACAATTGAATTTAGTAATTATTTTATTGCTTATTTGAGTACTGTGGCATTAGCTTAGCAACATTAACAAACACCACAATCATTTAATAGGCATGAAAATACACATTGCACTATTTGTTGATGTTAGCTTAGCAACATGCTGATGTCAAACTGCAATATGTTGTCCAGTTGTATGCTCAATGGAATATCAAAGTTGATCATGGGTGCACTATTTATGTAAAACATGTGGAAGCTTGATTCCGCCACCAAATAAAAAAAATAATAATAATTGCAACTTTATCACACAATTGCATGTTATAAAGTCACAATTGCGAGATATAAAGTCAGAATTGCGACTTAAAGTTACATAAGTGCGACTTTTGATCTCACAATTCTGACTTTATATCTCGCAATTCTGACTTTATAACACGCAATTCTGACTTAATATCTCGTAATTCTGACTTTATATCTCGCAATTCTGACTTTCTATCTCGCAATTCTGACTTTATAACACGCAATTCTGACTTTATATCTCATAATTCTGACTTTATATCTCGCAATTCTGACTTAATATCTCGTAATTCTGACTTTATATCTCGCAATTCTGACTTTATAACACGCAATTCTGACTTTATATCTCGCAATTCTGACTTAATATCTCACAATTCTGACTTTATATCTCGAAATTTTGACTTAATATCTCACAATTCTGACTTTATAACACGCAATTCTGACTTAATATCTCACAATTCTGACTTTATATCTCGCAATTCTGACTTAATATCTCACAATTCTGACTTTATAACACGCAATTCTGACTTTATATCTCGTAATTCTGACTTTATATCTCACAATTCTGACTTTATATCTCGTAATTCTGACTTTATATCTCGCAATTGTGACTTTATATCTCGCAATTCTGACTTTATATCTCGCAATTCTGACTTTATATCTCGCAATTGCGACTTTATATCACGCAATTCTGACTTTATATCTCGTAATTCTGACTAAATATCTTGCAATTCTGACATTATATCTCGCAATTCTGACTTTATATCTCGCAATTGCGACTTTATATCTCGCAATTCTGACTTTATATCTCGTAATTCTGACTAAATATCTTGCAATTCTGACTTTATATCTCGCAATTCTGACTATATCTCGTAATTCTGACTAAATATCTTGCAATTCTGACTTTATATCTCGCAATTCTGACTATATCTCGTAATTCTGACTAAATATCTTGCAATTCTGACTTTATATCTCACAATTCTGACTATATCTCGCAATTCTGACTTTATATCTCGCAATTGCGACTTTCTCGCAATTCTGACTTTATAACACGCAATTGCGACTTTATATCTCGCAATTCTGACTTTTTATCATGTGTTCTGACTTTATAACATGCAATTGCGACTATATCTCGCAATTCTGACTTAATATCTCGTAATTCTGATTTTATATCTCGCAATTCTGACTTTATCTCGCAATTGCGACTTTATATCTCCCAATTCTGACTTTATATCACGCAATTGCGACCTTATATCACGCAATTCTGACTTTATATCTCGCAATTGCGACTTTATATCATGTGTTTCTGACTTTATAACACGCAATTGCGACTATATCTCGCAACTCTGACTTAATATCTCGTAATTCTGACTTTATATCTCGCAATTCTGACTATATCTCGCAATTGCGACTTTATATCTCGCAATTCTGACTTTATAACACACAATTGCGACTTTATATCTCGCAATTCTGACTTAATATCTCACAATTCTGACTTTATATCTCGCAATTGCGACTTTATATTGTGTTTCTGACTTTATAACACGCAATTGCGACTATATATCGCAATTCTGACTTAATATCTCGTAATTCTGACTTTATATCTCGCAATTCTGACTTTATATCTCGCAATTCTGACTTTATATCTCGCAATTCTGACTTTATATCATGCGTTTCTGACTTTATAACACGCAATTGCGACTATATCTCGCAATTCTGACTTAATATCTCGTGATTCTGACTTTATCTGGCAATTCTGACTTTATATCTCGCAATTGCGACTTTATATCTCGCAATTCTGACTTAATCAGAATTGTGAGATGTAAACTCGCAATTGTGAAAAAAAAAGTCAGAATTGTGAGATAAAAAGTCACAATTCCTTTTTTATTTTTCATTCTATGGCGGAAACAAGCTTCCATAAAAACAGCTATTTAAGAAGTCGTAGGAAAGTTTAGTCTGCCTGTGGTGGCATGGCTCATGTATTTAAATGCAGTATTGAGGCAAGAACCCGTGACTGAAACCTTCAAATCCACAATTTATGAGCTGTAGTTGTAATAAATAGATCATTAAGATTGCCTCAGTGTGTCCTTATTGACTAACCGTGGGCAAAAACAACACTCCAAAAGGAAATACTCTCCTGAATCTGCACTAACCTGAATGGGGTTGGTATACGAGCTGGTATTTGGGAAGCTGGGAGCAAGAGCATCTTGAAGGTCAAAGCATTCTTTCAATATTAATAGGCAAGCCCCCTTGGGAATGAGTGAATGATTGCTTGTAAAGTCATGAAGACGTGGCGCTATCTGGTTTCTAATGCCACATTTTTGTCACGATCCTATCAGCGCTTTATCTTACACACGGCCTCAACGGGACGAACCTGCCTTGACACGCATACAAAGGTTTGTTTTCACCCTCGCATTTTGCACTGAAAACACAACCATCGAGTTATTTGAGATGAGACTCTACATAGCACATTAACCCAGAAAGTAAAAATGAAAAATAGACAATCTACATATTTCCAAATGTATTGATATATTTACCAGTTGACTTACAGAATTACAGCTTTAAAAGGAGAATCGCAGAACTTTTCTTCTTAACTTCACACCAATATATCATCAGAAATATTGCACGTCTCAAGCGCCCTCTTTATGCTTGTCCTAATGCCAGTTAGGACGAGTCTTCACATTTGGTACTGACCTGCATCCAGGATGCCTTGAGCCAGAATGGCCCCAAATTTGGCCATCACATCATCATGCTTGTCGTTGATCACCTTTGAGTAGAGCTGGCGGAACTGGTTCACCTGTGGAAACAGAGGCGATGAACAGCTGATCTCTGATACCACTTCTGTAGACGGGCAGAGAGCGAGAACAGGAAACAATATACCAGCAAATCTCAAAAGAAGTGAAATCTGACCACATATACTCTAAAAAAAATGGCTCTGGTCTTATGCTGCAATCATGACTTGTTATAATTACTGTAATTAAAAGATGGTATTAAGGGATTTGACTTTGTTCACGTCCTCTGACTCAGATATGATTAGCTTCTATAACAACGCTAATGGATTTAAGTGTAAAATTACTTCATTCGCTTTGAATATAGATATTTTCGAAATTTTATCCAGAGGTATCCTGAAGTCTGTTAATCGTCAGATAATTTGCTTTCTTTCCCCAAAGGTTAAAGGAGTAGTTCACTTTTAAAAAAAACTTTTGCTGATAATTTACTCACCCCCATGTCATCAAAGATGTCCATGTCTTTCTTTCTACAGTCGAAAAGAAATTAAGGTTTTTGATGAAAACATTCCAGGATTTTTCTCCATATAATGGACTTCAATGGGAACCAAACTGTTAAAGGTTAAAATGAGAGTTTCAGTGCAAACTGCTAACTGTTCAAAGGGCTTTAAACGACACCAGTCGATGAATAAGATCCAGATCGCTCATTTAATAAATATATAACAAAGTTTAAGTTTTAGAAGCTCAAATGGAGTCAACTCGTTCGTTGAATGAACTAAATGACACAAAAAAAGATTTGTTTATTTTGATGAATGAGTTTGAACAGGAGAGTCACGAACGAGCATCTCAGACCAGAGCAAGACGAGCATTTGAGCTTATAAAACTTAAACTTTTTTATTTATTTATTAAATGAGCGATAGTTTCGCTTGATAAGACCCTTATTCATCGTCTGGAATCGTTTAAAGCCCATTGAACAGTTCGCACTGAAACTGTCTTTTGTATCTTGAACCGTTTGGTTCCCAATGAAGTCCATTATATGGAGAAAAATCCTGGAATGTTTTAATCAAAAACCTTAATTTCTTTTTAACAGAAGAAAGAAAGACATGGACATCTTGTCAGCAAAATTTTTTTTTAAAGTGAACTACTTCTTTAAAGCCAGGCACATAAAACAAGGCTAGCATGAATCACAGTGTGCCCGTAAGGGATATTTAACAAATGATTGCCATTGCTACAACTCCAGCTCTTTATTACTCCATAAAACAGGGATTTTCAAATCAATTTCACTTTCATGTGGCCATTAAATTTGCAGCCCAGTAATAATCATGTGGTAAAATTGAAGGATTGAAGATTGAGAATCACCCCAAGAAACAAGCAAATGTACTGTGACACCACAACCACACTGTAGAAATGATTGGACGAAGTCTGAAATTATAAAAGGCCAATATTTATGACTTTAGGTGTGTACTAGCATCTACAATAAACAATGAAATGACAGACAATAGTTCATTTTCAGTCTGTGTAGTCTCTAAAGCCCACATAATTTCAAACAACTTCCTCTAGATAATATACATCCAACCATTGATTTATTGGAAACTCATTGGTCCAACATGCAGTTCACATATTTATAAATTAGCATTAGCTGTGATTTTGTAGCTTTGCCACATTTCGCTGTCAGGCAAGGACTGAAACATTTGGGATGACGTGGTGTAACTACAGCATTTATCAGTGGGCATTTATAAAGATTATGTTTACTAATCCCATGAGCCAAATAATTAACCCCAACAACCCAAAACCACACACTCCCCTTACCTTTGGACAGGTGACCTCCGACTGTTGGATCATGATCAGAGCAGAGGCGATCAGAGCGCCCTGTCTGACGTAATTCACCGGGTCATTGGTCATGGGCTCCAGGAGATTGATTGCTTCCTGTTGAAGGAAATCACCATTAAATGATAAATATTGAATATGCTTATGGAAAAGCAGAAGGATAAATTGACTTCCATGGAAACTGTCTGGTTACTGATTTTCTTCCAAATATCCGAAAATCGTCTGAATGGATTCAAAAATGGTAAAACCCAACTCTTTAACTCTGGGGGAGTTGTAAAATGAGCCTATTTCCCAAAAAACTGAAGTATCCCTTTAAATCTAAAACACAAATCCATCAGATTCCCAAGTATCTAATCATTGTTGAAAATTTGTGGCATCATAATATGGTAACCTGAATATATAGAGGTGAAGTAGGCATATCCTAATTAACCTACTGATACACAAACCACAAAGAAAGAGCTTTTCATCCCTTTCTCTCAGAATGGTTCATTTGGGTTTGTTTAGGAGGGGTATTTAGCGTCACATTTGATCTTCAGGTCAAAAGCCAAACCAGACCACTTGAATTACGACTGCACTGAAGACAGCCCAAAATAGCACACTTGGCTCATAGATAACAAAAAGCTTAAGAATCATTACACAACATACAGTATCCCGTCGATATACGTGTTTGTGCAATAGCGTCAGAAGTTGTTTGGAACGATTCAGACTAAACAAAGCAGTCATTACCTGTAGCCCAAGACAAATGGAGCCAAAAAAGGATGAAACAACTCCAGACCTTATAACGCAGTAAAAACGGTCAGGTGTATAAATTACAGAGCCGAAGCAGAATTTGTGACCAATTTAAAAGGCCTGATAGGTTTGAAAGTGTGGGAGAGCTTGGCTCGAACGCCAGTCTGATTTCCCAGCATCGCCACAAAACCGCCCATGCCTGTATTTGGGCACCTGAGAGGGATTTGGATTACAGTTATTACAAGTCAAGTGGTCAAGACCAATCTTCATATTCCCTTTTCCAGCTCAGCCAACGAGGGAGTTGGGAGGTAAATGGCAAGAACATTGTCCAAGGTCTTCGACTCATCTCCACTCAAGTAGCAAATGTACCATCTGTGACTCTTGCACTGGTAATGCAATTAGTCGCAGAACCAACCTGAGCGTGTACAAGACTCTGTAGCATCACTCGGGATCGCTGTAACTGTGCGTTCACACCGGACGAGAATAGCACGTCTAGTAATACGCTTAAACACTTTGAATCCATTCACGCATCAAGAGTGAAATTGACGCGTGTAAAAACAAAAGTTTGAAGCGAAATTTACGTGCGTCAGAATCGAAACCCGTTGGCGGCCATCTTTTTTATGTTGATGGAGCATTCATCGAGAGAGTCACCGCTCTGTATTTGCTCTGGAGAGCAGAACAGCGGCGTGGGGATCATCGTCGCCGTATTTGTGCCCACCGGACCCTTCGGAGGCGAACAAAATGAACATGTCTTGTATATTAAAATAGAGTTTTGAGTGATAAAATATTTGCTTTGTTGTGCATTAGAACCACACCAGGCATTTAGTCATATTACAAAATAATTTATTGACACATCCAGATACTTCACTACGTGAGCAAGCAGCTAGGCTCCTGATTGTTTAACGCGGCGCGAATTGACACCAAAGTTCAGATTTTTCAACTCGGGCGGCAGGCGCGAATTCGCATCAAACGCGCGAATGCACAAATAGCACTAACTAAATCATTCGCGCTTAACACAGCAGACAATCAATTCACAGCATTCGCGTGAACTTGATGCGCGAATGAGTCGTATTTGCGTCTACCGCGCCACGTTCTATGCCTCATTCGCTCCGGAGGAATTTTGTTACACACTTAACGTGTCTTTGCATTGACTTAACATTGAAATCACTCAAGCCTGACGCGCTATTCGCATCCGGTGTGAATGCCCCATAAGACAGCTCAAACATCTCTCTTGGGTGGGTCTCGGCAGACCTCGCTCAGCGGCCTCACAGACCGAAGAACGTTTGTTTAGCCGTCTAACCTTTAACTTTCACATCTGAGATCCAGACTGTGATTAAATGGTCACAAATGCAACAACAAAAAGAGTGCTAGTGGGTTAAAAAAATCTGACAAGTTTGTATGCACCTATGTCACTATGTGAGTTAGTGTTGTGTGTGTCAAATACAATGACATTAACACCCGCAAACCCACCAAATGCGGGTGTATCTCAGCGGTGGCGTGTAACGCAGTCATTCCCACAAGCCACGCTGGCGGGATGAATTTTCTATGTTATAAATTTTTCAATTGTAGACTTTTAAAAAGGCATCTGAAATAAAAACCAAGTACAAAGCTAGTGTGGTCAAATATATAGATTTTTCGATACATATCGATACTGAAAGAATATACAATACAGCTGATCTGGTCTTAAAGTGACAGCAGCCTAATATACCAGCTGCTAAATTATAAGATACAATTAAAAATATCTATATGGCAATTTTTCCCCATGGTATCAATGTCAAAACTGTGGCCAGTGAAAAAGTTAATGTCAAGCCCTGCCTATTACATTATTCATATTCCACAGCCTCATTAATACGGCGAAACCGACTGTAAGAGTGCCGACCCCGTACCTTGTTCCCAGTGCCAGCGCAGCAGATGCCCAGAGCCATTGCAGCGCCGCAGCGGACGTGAGGGTTGTAGCTCTCGGACAGCAGGGAAACCACACTGGGACACTGTTCTGGAGTCCTGTAGACACAAGGAAAGACCATCAATTTTTCAAACCGGTTTATTTTCTCTGACAGTAAGACTTTGGATCGGGTGTAGGAATGTGAGGCTTTAGTTCTTTGTTCAAAGTTTATGCAAAAGAACTATTAAACTGGTGCACAGGCTCTCGGTCAAACTGTCGTTCGTAACAAACAATGCTAACTTGATAAAACAGCTTTTTACTCAAGTTTATTTGAAGTATAGGTGTGTGGTTACTATGAAAAAGACCATCAAAATATGGGAATGGGAATGTTAGGCCAATTGTGACAAACATATTTAGTAAAAGCAGCAGTACTTCCAGACAAAATGGACTTTTTGTGAAAAACTTGGTTACAAGACAGCTAACAAGGAGATTCAATTGGTTAAAACAACAGTTGAGCTACTCTCAAGAAGGAAAAAAAAGTACACTTGGCACAACTACACAGTCAACAGTGTCTTTTGACATCTATTTTTCACATGCATAAATATTTAAATTCTGCAGTCAGATTTCGTCACACACTGAACTTCAAAATCATGTTTGCATTTCCTGCGAGAGCATTTACAGCCTTTGTTAATGCTATTCTCAAACAGCCTGAAGGACTAAATGCCCATCTAGGAATAAAATGATCAAATAACAGCCTCAATTTCCTAATCAAATCCTCAGAGACTTCATTATGCCGATACTCACACTACACAGTCAATGAAAGAGGAGACGTATTATATTGAAGAGAATTAGATTACAATGAAACTATTTGCAATTTACATTTAAAAAACAAGAATAAATCAAATTATAATATAAAGCTGTCATCTTAAGGAGGCACAGATATAGAAATTCTGCAAATAAAAGCATATGACTTTGTTGTGGCCAATAACTGAAATGATAGCCAGTATTATGAATCTATACTGGTATATATAATCGTATACCTTTAAAGCTCTAATCTTGATTTTATGCGTTTCAAGCAAAATCAGGCATCATATAAAACTGCACAAAGAAAAGATGAGTAACTTTATTTATTAATATACTAATCTGATTTGATTGGCTGACACCAATATGCTAACAGATTGCGCAATACCGGGTTAACTTAAAGTGCGCTGACTGACAATTAAGACTGAAAATTGGTCTTTTGGAATAATCTGGTCTGTAATAACGGAAATAATGTCCAATTAAGATGACTGCTCAAACTCTTCCCACCGCAAAACCCTTTCCGTGGGAAGCTAATCCACAGTTTAGCACTCGCATACGAATGCCACTAGCAATAAAAAAGGATTTGCCTTAATCTTTCATCAGGCTGGAATTAACGTGTTGCACAGTATCAAGGGTTCTGCCAAACTTGGCAGGCTGGGAAAGACTCAATGTTGATGAACCTTCTGTACAAACACAAATCTAATCCAGGGTCTTATGCCTACTCACGAACATTGAGTTCATCTAATCCTGACAAGTCATTTGGGCTTAGAAGCTTTAGTCTCAGATTCAGACTGAAGCTTCATTTGTTTTCAAAACATATTTACTCAGAAATCTAGATTTGCCTTCAATACGTTACGGTATATTTATTAATAACCACTATCCAATCAAAAAAAGCCACACTTTATACACAAATTTAGCAGAAACCCCTTTAAGTACTAATCTACGTTCTGCAAATTCTACGTTTTTCAAACAACAAGCAGACACAATAAAGTTTAAAAAAAAACCACAAGCAGGTTATAACTGTGTGTTTTATTTCATAGATCAAAATGTGAAAATATTTAAAGGCTTTGTTAACCACAGATCATATTCCAGGCGATTTAGCAAAAACCCATTTAATAATCCCATAGACTTTAGAGCAAGGGAACTGGGAGTGCTAAAATGCTAACTCACTTCCCGCGTTTTGGCCAATAAAGTGACGTGATAACTTCGGCACTCTATATCAGAGCCGATTTATCAGATCGTAGCTTTTTTTTAGCTGATCGGTGTCGCCGTCATGCAGGTGTCATACAGTAGGTGGCGCTATGCACCTTCACCTGGGTTTGCCAATCGCCATTAAGAGGAACTGTCATTCAATTGTGCTTCCGTAACGCGCGGGAACCAGTGAGGTCTGATTTAGCACATCACACAAGCACGGTTGAGCTTTAGCATATCTGAAGCGCAGGTTTGTAACGAATCACTCGAAAGTCGTTTATTTATGATTTACTTTTATTTGCAGAGACATTGTTGCCATAACACATTGCTATATGGTGGTTGCGTTTTGCTTCAGACTTGAGTTTTCATGCTTTCTAACATTAAACCCACTTTTTTTATTTTTGTTGCAAATATTCTGCTTAAATTTATATCAGTAATCCCATAACTTTATTATATATATAAAATAAGGCCTGTTATTATTATTATTATTATTATATATTATATATAAGGCCTGTTGGAACGAATTCCAAAATTCAAATATAATTCGAATATAAAAAAAAATATATAAAAAAAATCAATACTATTCGAATGCTGAAGTTACTGTTCGAATATTGCTATTTTTATGTTTATTTTTGAAATTTTCTTTTATATGCAATCTTGCCTTTTCGCCGCCTTGGCTTACAAGCATGTGAAAATGAAATGCCTTTTTTTTCCATCTGATGAACAATAAAGTTTTTGAATCGTAACACAAGTGTGCACGTTATCCACGGTGTATCATAACAACTGTCAAAAATGGTAACCTAAATGTTAAACAACGTAAAAAGTGGCTGTGAAGCGAAAAAGGCAAATATCTCAATGGATTCGGTACGCATCGAGCTTGTTGGATCCGTCTATTCGAACTGAAAAGAACGATATACGTTTCAGAATTTTTGGTGGTGTTTTCACAGAGATATCAGCCGAAAACAATCAGAAGCGCTTCAACCATATTCAGCATGAATAAAATGTGTATTAGATGTCCCTCTAGTGGACCGAACGTGTAACAACCACCACATGCTATAGTGTAATGTCGTAAATATTAATAATAGGATAAATTTTATCATTTTGAATATTAAAGAAAATAAGGAATGGAATTCGAATAGCATTGTAGAGGAAGATTGACAGCCCTAATATATATATATATATATATATATATATATATATACACACACACACACAAAATAAAAACTTCATAAAAACAGCTTTGTCTTACTTGGAAAACACAATCAGCCTTTACAGACTCTTAAATCTTTAGCTAAAATCTCCCTCCTAAATTTGTTTTGTCTGATTTAAGTTTTTCTTGTTAACTTTTATAAACAAAAGACAGAGCATGACACACTCCAGGAGTCAGAGGCGTACATGGTTCAAGAGTTTCTCTTTGCCAGACGCACCAGCAAAACTGAGCAAACAAAGGAGAGATCTGTACAACAGCCCTGGCTCCACTGAAAAGTATTTCTTTACTAGTTTATCATTAAAGTATAGTATTCAGGTTTATGCCCTGTTATTCTTTTCTCTTTACACAAAGACATTTTTGCATTAAGTTTCCATACACAGGCAAAATACAAAGATTTTCCAAGTACTAAAATATCTCTCATTATCTATTTTGCCCATATTTGTCCAGAATACTGTTTTAGGGTTAAAACACGATTTTAAGTCGGTTTAATAAAATATAAAGAACTGATTTCTTTTAAGTTGAAGTAGTTGAAATTTCTCTACAGTGTAGAAACGCCTTCAATAGTTTTAACACATCCAAGATGCACCAGAATGAGCCTCGGCAATATAGAGAAAGAGTTGCTGATTTACATTTACGCCATTTCAAAATCATGGTCATAAGTAGTAGGTGCGTTTAAGCCTTTGGTAATGTAACAAACTCACACACACAGTTAGGAGGTTTTGTTGTTGTTTTCAATAACCAGCTTCAAATCTCAACATCCCCCTGGTAAGGTGGAAAACAGATGTGCCAAGACACATGCAGCCTGAAAACATAGTGGGAATGGGAGGGGGAAGCTAGACAAAGACCCAGCAAGAAAAAAGACATTTAATGCAAAAGTGGGAGTCAAGTCCTCAATCGATCTTAAAATATGACAAATCAGCCCCTTAGTATTCAATCAATGCCTCCAATCTGGGTTTATGGACACATGAAGATCGTTAGCTTGGTGCTTTCTAGGTTCAAGTATGGAGAGATACTCAGTGAGCTTTAGATTTTTAGCTTTTTTCAGAGATTGATGAAAAACTACCCGTTTCTGGGGAGGGGTTTGACAAATTATGAAAAGTAGACAGCTGTGATGTGTAAGACTTATTAAAATAGTCTAGTTGACTAAATGGGGGGTAATAATAAAGTAAAAATAAAAGATATGGACAATATCTGCCACGCTACATTGAGGAAACCGACCCCCCAGGATCACTGGATCCGCCCCGGCGTCGACATCCATCAGGTTCTCCAGGTCTAACATGTGAGCGAGAGAGGGAGGGAGAAGCAGAGCGAGTCGTAAACACACACACACACACAGAGAGAGAGCGAGAGAGGCAGGGTTAGAGGACGTGTGGAAGTTTTAGACCGGGGATCATGATAGGTGATGCAGAGAAGATCTGGGGATTCGTCCAGCTCCTCAACAACAGGGAAATTCCTCCGCATGAAGCCGAAAAGTGAGATGATATCTGGATCTTTTCCCACAGAGATTTGGACAACCTGATGTTTTGCTTGTACTTTTTTTGGGTGCACATATAAAAGACGATAAGTCACAATCTGAGGGGCGTTTAGTGCACTTGTTTCACTTGCTTAAAAGACAATGAATAATACAGAATTAAGCTGATGACTTGAGGAAACACACCGCTTTGGGTTCACGGTAAGTAGAAATCATTTTCCATAAAAAAATAATTAAAAAAAAATTCCCATAATGGGAAAAATTTAATTTAGAAATATTTTAAACTTAGAAAATAGTTAAATATTGAAAATGTATATTGGTGATTACATATGTATGTTTAGCTTATGAGAAATAGCAAAATTTCAAATGGTGAACAGAGTTTGTAGGGGAAAATAAAACAATACTTTCAGAGAGCTTCTAAAATAATAATTTGTCACACTTTACAATAAGATTCATTTGTTAACATTAGTTATTGTATGAACTAACATCAGCAAACAATGAGTAATACATTTATTATACATAACCTTTGTTAACTTTAGTTACTAAAAATCCAGCTGTTAGTTCACGGTGCATTAACTAATGTTAACAAATACAACTTTTTATTTTAATAATGTATTAGAAAATGTTGAAATTAACATTAAGATTAATAAATGCATATTCTTAGTCCATTTTAACTAAAGTAGTTAAATTCCTATAAAAAATACATCTTATTTACAATATATAACATAAAATGTAGATTTTAATATACAAGATAAATAACATTACACAACATTTGTTTGACTGTATTTCATAATACTCATTACATAATGTGATGCCAGAAGGAACCATTTCCAAATTATAATGCAATTATGAAAACCTAATTAATCTGAAAACATAATCGTTGTTTATGAAGTCAAGCTGGCTCGACTGATGGGGCTAGATAGGAACGCAAATGACTCCATACGGCCAACATTCACAGATCATTACTGATAGCCACTTCCTTGCTTAATTACAAACATGGTCTGGTACACGCACTGCTAATCACATGACGAGAAAAGCACATTCATCATATGTCGCTTTAAGATAATGTGTTTTGAATGACGAGATCACCGTTCAAATGTTTATATTTCCAGAAGTATAAAAGCACAGAGACAGAACAAAGACGGGCAATACCTCATCTACCATGTGACTACTCAACAGGAGATGATAATTAACAATTTGGAGGGGAATACTTTGGAAACTCATTTTCTCAATAAATTGAAATTTGCGAGCGAACCGAAGACGAGCACCGTTTGAACTGAACACGTCTGATCGGAGGGAGTCTGTGACAATGCTGGACGAGCCCACGGAAAGAACAAAAGCTCAGTTTCACGCAGCAGAATGGCTATCTCTAGTGTCTCCAACCAAACGGGAAGCGAGGACTGGGATTTCCACGAGCCTGGAGAACAACTGCGCTGGGCCGCAGTGCTCATTCTCCTGGTCATCTTTCCCACCATTGGTGGAAACATCCTGGTCATTCTGGCAGTGTCACTGGAGAGGAAACTGCAGAACGCCACTAACTTCTTCCTGATGTCTCTGGCTGTGGCCGATCTACTGGTGGGATTGCTAGTGATGCCCATCGCTCTGGTGACCGTGCTTTTCCGTAAGTAATCTGAACTTCGATTGTACAAATAAAAATAAAACAAGTTCGGTAACACTTTACTTAAGAGTCCTTCTGAAAAAAACTTTTTCTGATAATTTACTCACCCCCATGTCAACCAAGATGTCCATGTCATTCTTTCTTCAGTCGAAAAGAAATTAAGGTTTTTGATGAAAACATTCCAGGATTTTTCTCCATATAATGGACTTCAATGGGAACCAAACGGTTCAAGGTCCAAAAGACAGTTTCAGTGCAAACTGTTCAAAGGGCTTTAAACGACACCAGACGATGAATAAGGGTCTTATCAAGCGAAACAATCGCTTATTTAATAAATATATAACCAAGTTTACGTTTTATAAGCTCAAATGCTCGCCTTGCTCTGTTCTGTGAGGCACATTCGTGACTCTCCTGTTCGAACTCGTTCATCAAAATGAACAAATCTTTTTTCAAGTCATGACTCGAAGGGTCCTTGATAAGACCCTTAGTCATCGTCTGAAATCATTTAAAGCCCTTTGAACAGTTTTCACTGAAACTGTCTTTTGGACCTTGAACCGTTTGGTTCTCATTGAAGTCCATTATATGGAGAAAAATCCTGGAATGTTTTCATCAAAAACCTTAATTTCTTTTCGACTGAAGAAAGAATGACATGGACATCTTGGATCTTCTCTTTATTATAAGGGCTTTAAGTAAAGTGTCACCAAAGGTTCTCCAACATTGCTTTGGTGGTTCCATAAGGATTGTATGATAGTGAAAGTTATAACCCAGATGAAAACTGAAGGACTAGTTGTACCACTAAAATCATATTAAACAGAATGATAAAGACCATGTTTCGCTTCCCTGCACTGACAGACCGAATACACAGCAGTCATAAAAACATGTCTCGCACAACTTTCAAACATCTGCCAAGCTGCTACTACTGTCATTCGTATGCCAGCGTGTCTTCAGGTCTGATGCCAGAACACTCCAGTCGGTCCATTATTCTTCATTGATTAGGTTTGATGACATTTATTACTTCATTTGCTGCACCTGGTCTTCAAACATTAAAGCTTAAGGTGAACCTGAACTTTGCTGGCTTCATCAAAATATCGGTTTAGTTCACCCAAATTCAAAAAACCTGAACGACTTTCTTCTGTGGGACACTAAAGAAAATGGTTTCACGTTATTTTGATGGTCCCTTTAACACATTATTTTGACTAGAAGTAAAGTTGCACTTCTCATTATTAGTAGGCGGTTAGGGTTAAAATAAGTTTGTAGTTGCAAAGTTACTTATAGTCAGTAGAATGATCAAAAGGGACCAGCAAAATAAAGTGTTACCAAGAAAAGAATACCTTCAAAAATGTTAACTTTTCTCTCGATTGAATGAAAAATCAAAGTGGTCCAAGTTTTGGAAAGACACAAATGCCCAAAAATGACAATTTTTTAGCATGAACTATCCCTTTAACTCCAGTCATCTGTCCTGGAAAACACTTTAACAGATGCAATTCATCCAGCAACTTGTCAAACACTTTGTTTGAGGGATTGGGGGGAAACGGAGCCAAAATGTAACGATGGCGAGGGTTGGCTTTAATTGATTTTTTTCTGGTCGGGGGCAGTTCTGAAAATTAAACTGAGGTTTCAGTCGTTGAGTTAAACCAAGCCTTGGTGACGTGAAAACATTGAGTCGTCCCCCAAGGACCATTAGTATAGGAAAAGGAGCAAAAGTCCAGGTTTTCTAAAGGTGTTCCACACAAAGAGAACCATGTGTGAACGCAGAGAAGAAAAACAGCTGAAGCTCACCAGAAGCCATGAACACTTACAGGTAATTAAGCTAAATTATCTTACGAGGAAGGGGCACAATAACACATTTTGCTTGAGCGCAACAACTTATTGACCAAGAAAGAAGTAACTCTAGATACAACTTAGCAGGAACTCTAGTAACTCTAATTCTCAATCGATTGGATGCAATTATAAAAATAAAAGTGACCTTTCCCAATTGGAGTAATTCAAAGGGTTCGGTCCTGTGGAGATATCCTGTAAGATGTGCTTGCTCAAACAGTAAAACCAATGTTATACCAAAGGCCACGTCCACATCTGTGGACCAGGTGAAGACAGAAAGTCAAGTTAAAGCCATGAAAAAAAAAGCAACGAGTGAACACTGTGAAAACCTACACAGCGCTTGATGAAGAGTCTCAGCAGGACTAAAAACAAGAGCCTACCCTTGAGAGCACACCACAAATGTATTTCTCTGAGAAAGAGAGAAATATTTACATGAGGAAGTTGAGACTTGGCAGGCCAAACCTAAAGTGTGGTAGAGTGTCTCTTTATTTAGCTTTCAGGAAGAGAGGGCACCCTTTCCTGACAGTCTATATGGAAACTAGTAGGGGTGTAACGATACACGTATTCGTATTGAACCGGTACGAATCGTATTGATTCGTATTGAACCGGTACGAGGCTTTCGGTTCGGTTTTCGGTACGCATTTTTAAACCGAACGGTTCGTTGGACCATTTTTCATGCTGACCAAAATTTCGTTATTTCAAATGTAGGTGCGTGGCTAGCGTGCTCATAGACGCTGGCGTGAATACAACATTGCCCAACATCAAACGGCAAATGTAACGCGAGCGGAACGAAACTGAGCTACTCGTTATTGTGTGGTTGACGGACCGTTTTGACCGATAAAGCGCGAGACGATCTTAATCAGCACTGTAACTACACAGCCAAATCCAGTAAAGAAAACATTTGAATTCACAATAACATAACTGCGAGATCTAGTGAGAAACATTCACATTTCTCCGTTCAACGGATCAAACCACGCTGATGTGGAAACCAGGAAAAAATATTGTGCAATGAATGAACTATCCAGTGTCCACAGATCAGCATTCACCAGGGATTTACAGTAGTAACACTAACTGTAACCATGGAAGTGTGGCAGGTATAGTAGGCTATAACGCTTTCAATTAACATTACGTCAGTTTTATTTTGACATTATGAAAACAATTCCTGCCCTCAAATGTTAATCTGAACTAAAATAAACCTGTTTATAACTACTACAATATTACATTTCACTTTGTCCAAGAAGCTGTTTTGTTTTACAAGTTCCTAAGAAAATTCAAGTATAGCTCCACCATTGCTCAAAGTTAAAAAATATCATACTTTATGATGTTAGTTTTAATAAATATATAATTAAAAATGTATATCAAGGGCATTTCTCTGGCATTTCTTTCTTTTTGCTGCATCGAAAACGTACCGAACCGTGACACGAGTGTATCATATCGAACCGAACCATGAATTTTGTGAACCGTTACACCCCTAGAAACTAGGGATAGACGATTTAGGCAATATTATTGATATGTTCACTTAGATTTTGTAGGCATCATCCAATTTTGGAATATCGCAAATACTGCAATATTTTTTCCTATTCAACTGACCAAATTTCACCTGTGAAAATGTAAAAAACAATGGCGAACATGGACACACGTTTACACTCTACAAAATGATTTTTAGATCTGAATCTATTGAGCAACAACAGCATTTTAGTTGAAAGAGGTTTGGTCGTGGAAGTAAAAATGCAATTTAAGTAACCTATACTGCTTCACATACGGAAAAAATGAATTCAAATTTCACCAGACATGGCATGGAAGAAACTGCTCAATTTATGTCTCAAAATTCAGAACAGTGTCATTTAATGCATGTTATGCATTTGATTTATGCTGATTAAATCAATTTAGATAAAAAATGATTCAGAAAGCTTCAAAAAACTCTGCTGGCCTGGCAATAATGTACCCTCTGAGGAGCTACTATGAAGGTCTGTTAGTAAAGAGGGGTGATCTGACCAATGTCAGTTTTCAACATCTGGTCAAGGCCTCTCCAAACCATGGAGATCTGCTCATAAACCACAGGTTTGGAGATACACTGTAGTTCAGGTCCATGCAAGCTAAAAAAAAAAATCATGTTTGAAAAGACATAACCCAAAAGAGCTTTTACAAAATGCAGCTTTGTTCAACTTCAGATTACACTTGAGGAATGTTGCTAAATTTAGTATTTAACCCTCTTTTTCAATTCTTGTCATTAGGGCAATAAGAGTTTATCTGATGACAAACTGAAAAAAAAAATACAACAATATTAGATGGCAACATGAAAACAATATCATCTTATTTAAAGGCTTTAGACAATATCATCAGCAAGCGTAATGGGATGAAGATCAACTGGATTCACCATTTCATGACTGTCACTAAAATAAACCGCATCACTGATGAAGAGCTTGATGAATCAGCCAAAAAGCCCCAGAGTGTCTAATCTAATGAACTGTTTTTTGTTCAACTCAAGCTTGTATCAATTTATATCATAATGTTCAGATCCAATAGATGCAAGATGAGATCCAAAAGCTGGGATAAATTTAAAGTAATGCATGTCCAAACAAATGAAAACCAGACTATTGACATTTACAGTGAGTCATGTGTTGTGAGAAACGCAACGGCAACGAAAAGTTGCAAAGTCAAAGAATTGGCAAAAACATTTTGTATGATCATCTTAACATCAAACTACTCAAATGACTAAATCTGTGATGTACAATGCTCATAAAAATATTAGGCTTATTCTGCATGGGTGACTGAAGAGGAGAAACAAGCAATTATACTAGTTTTGAATCTTTGAGGGAGCAGGTAAATGCTGGATGTCTCCAGAAACACAACGTAGCTTCTGTCAGGGTTAGTAACCCATTTGAAGGATAGTGTTTGTCGCATCACAAAATGGCCAAAAGTTTGTTGTCTCCAATTTAGCCAACCGATTGACTGGTTCTTCTCTTCATATTTCAGACTCCAGATGGCCCCTTCCAGACTTCCTGTGCCCTATCTGGCTGTTTCTGGACGTCTTGTTCTCCACAGCGTCCATCATGCACCTGTGCGCCATCTCCCTTGACCGCTACATAGCGATCAAGAAGCCAATCCAGCACAGCCAGTTCAAGTCCAGAGCTAAAGCGTTGGCGAAAATCGCACTTGTCTGGCTAATCTCTATAGGTATGTCAAAAGACACCATTACATGAAATCAAGGGTTTTATATTTTACAATATGAATGAATGCATGAACAATTACAAATTCATATCTAATATAAAACAAAAAGGAAATATTGCCTTTACAATTGTAGGGAATGGCATTAACCCAATTGAAATCAATTTAAAAAATACAATTGCCACAATTTTCTCTCAAAAGACGAAGAGGCAATGCAGTTTCAAAAATCTAGTTTAATTACCTACATTTAATAAAATATGTATAGCTATATTCAAACTGTGGCAAACCCCACTCTTAATCTCCACACCGATCAATGATCTCAGCACTCTGTGTCTCTGGAAAAGTCACATACGCATAAATTTCCTTTATCTTGTGTCACTGACTGGCCAGCAAACTTCCATTTACACAAGCAAGATTGGCTTGTGGGGGTGAAATGAAAGTAAACACCTTGAAATGTCTGCTCGTTAACAACAGTTGTGTTGTTTGAACGACCTCAAGGCATGGTTCTGGAACCGTTTCACCACCATAAAAAGGCAGGCCACGTGCTTTGTCACTTCAACACTGACCATAAACACCACATCTCTGTGCACTCCTGAGAACGAGCTCACATATTCTCACATTTGACAAAGCGGTCTTACTGAGAAAAGACAGGAACTTTGGTTATGGACAGGGGTGCACAACTTTTTTGGTCTGGTTCAAGGGAGCACCTGGAGATGCTGCTTGGCACACTTATCTTACAAGCGGTCATCATCACTTTCCTCCTGACTGCTCTCCACACTATCTTTTTTTCTCTCGAACACGGTAGATGTTTTTTTTTCTAAACATTAATGACACAGACAAAAGCAGGAATATTAGGCTGCCATCACTTTAAGACCAAATTCACAGAACCAATATACTAACAGGCATCCAGTTTCTTTCTCAACTGTTCACTTATGACATAACTGAGAGAATACTTGCCGAGACGAGTATTTTGATGTAATTTTGTGAGTATGTGTCCATTTAAGCGCAAGTAAATTCGGTTCATTCGGTATTTAAAAGCTGTCTAAAACGAGCCTCTCTCGCAAATTTCATCTCTTCTACGTTTAAAATCATTTGAATATGTAAATTGGCAAGAAAAAACATGTCTAATTGACGCAATTTCTCTCTATGATGGCTAAACTTGGCAGTTAATCCACGGATCACATGATTGCTGAAACGTGGGGGCTCGTCCGGGAAGATCACGGTTCAACTGCGACCCGCTGCACCCCTAATAATTAATAACCACACTTATCATGATTGTTATCTAATCATCACTTATTTTTACCATACATGCGCACCAGTCACAAGCACCCCTGGTTATGGATACTTCAAGTAAAAGTCCAAGGTGTGTTATTGATGTCATAAATGCTATTATTATGCAATAATTGGCAATTATATACATTTTTACACAAGATCTCTACAATATCAAGAGGGACATCTCATGCTGTTTTTGATTGTACGTTTCTAGAAATTTTGCATTTTAAAAAAAGGCCTCGAGACCAGAATTCTAGAGGAACACCACACAAGCTGAACTGTTCAAGGTTCGGAAGAGCCAATTAATCATCTATCTTTCTGGCAACCAATCAAATAGTAGCATTTTATTAAACAAAGCAAAAAAAGGTATCTGCCAAAGCACAAACCTATTTGTTGGGCAGGAGCTTAGATAGGGAAATGAATGAATGCAATAACCTAGTCCAGGGGTGTCCAATCCTGTTTGTGGGTCTTCACCTTGCTGGACAGTTTAACTCTAACCAGTGTTGTAGTCGAAACCAGCTCACTCTGGGCTGAGACCTCAGTGGATTAAGTCATGTCATGAGTTGACAGAGGCCAAAAGAGAGTTGAGTGCAAGTCAAGACAGACACTTGAAAAGGGAATGTTTCAGACAATGTAAATATGCTTTTCTTGGGGTAAATGAATGGATCCAACATGCCCCAACACACCTGCCTAGAAGTTTCAAGCAATCCCAAAGGCCATGATTATTGAGTTTAGGCATTTACTAATAGTTGAAGTTGAACTGTTGGAAGGTGGTCCTCCAAGACACCTCTGAATTCGTCCATTTTAACTAGCAAAACCATTTTAATGTTTTATTTAAACCTTGTTTTCTGCTCAATTTAACGATTAATTTTTCTTTATCAGGTATTGCAATACCAATTCCAATCAAAGGGCTACAAGTCTTCGATCATCCAAACAACATCACCTTCAACAACAACCACACCTGCTTGTTGTCTCCAGAGGGCTTTGGGGACTTCAAGGTGTATGGGTCTTTGACTGCTTTCTTTATACCCCTCACAATTATGATGATCATCTACTTGCTGACAATCCAAGTCCTACGCAAGAAGGCTGATCTTTTGAGGTCGAGAGCTAGGAGGCCCACCGTTTCCACTGTCTTCCAGCAGGAATTGCCGGGACTCTCTTCACCGGAGAAAGTGGCCATAGCAAATGGAATAAAAAGGGACCGAACACTGAGCCCTGCCACAGGGGATGAGGTTCCTCTCCGCAGGATGTCCACAATAGGGAAGAGGTCCATGCAAAACTTGACTAATGAACAAAGGGCATCAAAGGTTCTGGGAATTGTATTCATGTTGTTTGTTGTGATGTGGTGTCCTTTCTTCATTACTAATGTGACTTCTGTACTCTGTCAACGGTGCAACGGTATTCTAGTGGAACACTTGTTGGATATCTTTCAATGGGTGGGATATGTTTCATCGGGCATCAACCCTCTGGTTTATACGCTGTTTAATAGGACGTTCAGGCAGGCATTTAGGCGCTACATCACCTGTAACTACAGACGTGTGAGGACTCCAAAAATGCAACGGAGAAGCAGAATTGCTTTTCGGTCACCAGTGACGGAAAACTCTAAACGGTTTATGAAACACGGTATGAAAAACGGCATTAGCCCAGTAAGCTATCAAAGTCCTCTCCGGCGTCGGCCCACGAATCTGCAGACCTCCGCAAATATCACGCTGGACACGTTGCTTCTGGCGGAGAATGAAGACTGCAAACCTGACGAACACGTAAGTCAAGTGTAGTGTATATGACACCATTCAGAAAAGACAAGATGGAGACTTGCCATAGTGTTTCAGTGGCATAAAAACGACAAGTCCTCATGGGAACCAATTGGTAGCATTGTAGCCAATACAATACTCCACCTTTAAACCTTGGATTGGGGGATGTAAGATGAATGTCTGAGAACCACAAAGACAGAACAAAGCTTTTGCGTGAGAAAATATGGGCAGCCTAATAATTGGCGGTACTGTGAAAACAAACAGTACTTGGGGGCAAAAACTTTGGTTGACAGGGTCTACAATGTGACGCCAAAAAAAGACATCTTAATAAAGATAAGCACAAATAGCGCATTTAAATCACCTCCACTTACCTTCTGTAAAAATATGCCTTACTGAATTATCGCAGGACTTCTTTATTTCTGTAGACTGATCTTGAATCAAAAACAAGTGCTCTTGTAAATGTAAGAAAGAATTATCTGTAAATACTGACATTTCTGAAGATTTATGGAACTATTGCCAAATAAACTTTTTTTTTTCCAGATAATCATTATGGTTTCATTGTGAATTAAGAAAACAATGTTTCTTGCATACTGAATATGCAAGTGCTCCCTAATGTTTAAAGTTTATAATTGCACAAAAGCACAATCATCTATGACACCACTAAAAACATTCACATGTTTTACTGTTAAATTCTCATAGAGAGAATATCCCATTTGCATTTGTAGCAAGAGATCCATCAACTCCCACAAAACTGTTCTGCGTGATTTGCATGTCTGCGGGACAGGGGACAGAAACCTGTTGAACTCTAGCAGATCTATGCACTTTTTAAACAAAAGAAAGATTTACATCGATTTTTTTTTTTTGTTATTTAAATGACAATTGATCATGGGAATATCGCATGGCCTTTTTAGGGCTTAAAATAGTTCACCAGTTCTACTTGGCCCAGAACCCTGAGAGGCGTCTGAGGGGGAACTTACTCACACCAATAACAAAAGACTGTGCAAAAGAATTAAAAAAAAAACTGTATAATGGGACAACACAACATGTCCTACTAACTGCATGCAAGATGTCTAAAGGTGTAACGTGGAACCCATCATTACCTAGATAATAAAACCTACTAGTCTTGAAAGCACTGATTCACTCGGTCCCCAAATATCGTTGTAGAGATCAATCAAAGATCAATGGCGCCTAGCTGACTATTTCAAGAATTACTTGATGTTCAGAGGTTTTGAATGCAGGGACGCATATGAGTGTGTAGTGGACATGACCCTTAACTCATTAAACAGAGCTTTTACGACTGACAACCTGACTTTGAAAACATGCATTTCTAAATCTGTAAAAATTTTGGGGATGGCAAAAAACAAAAATAAATCGAGGACATTACAACTCATTTTTTGGATGAACTACAGCTTAAAGAACTTTGGGGGATATGCTGAATAAGCTAAAGTCCCAAAGAGTTAGATAAGTCCATACATACCCTTTTCATCTCGGTGCGTGCCATAACACTGTCTTGTGCACCCACCGCTAGCCTAGCTTAGCACAAAGACTGGAGGTAAATGGATACAACTAGCATAACCAATAAGTGACAAAAATCACTCCGCCAAAGTAGCAGTGCTTCGCCTTCTGAAAATATAGTTCCCAATATGTATACGGTTAAAAGATGCCTGTCTCTAGGGCCCTATGATTTCCGCGATAACAAAATCGTGGACGGAATCGCGGAATTGGCCAATTAACGCGGAATCTAGTGTTAACGCGGAATTTCCTAGTTTTTTCCATATTTGGTTTGAAATTCTGTTTTTGTGTGGGAGATGAACGCATATCTGGTGAAAATGCAGACCAAGGGAAGCAAATCTGGGCGACACAAACCCCTCAACCCGTCATTTCAGCTCCAATGATGAAATCAAAACAACGAAAGCATGGCGAAGCGGCTCTCCACGGCTCTGCTTTCGTAGGCTAAAAGTTAAGAAACTCGACGCTATAAGCCGTCAGTGCCGAGCCGAGCAGTTCGCACGTGACTTATGCAGTGTTTCCCACACATAGACTAATTCGCCACCACATACTGCGTTTCGGTTTTTAACAGTATTTAAAACACGCAGCGTAATATTTCAGTTGTATTTCCCTGCTCTCCCTCCGTCTCTCTCTCACTCAGGCATGCACACACATGACGTGCACACCGCGTCTGTCTATGAAGCGCCGGACTGGACAAAAGCGAAGCGAACTCCGTGAGAGACAGAGTGTGACTTTATTTAAACTTATATAAACTAATATAATTTATATTACTGGACAGTTTAAAGCTCATAACCATATTTTGTTGTTACTTGAAGAGTGCCGTGTTATGTTGCATCATACAGTATTTGTCCTGAAAAGGCTACTGAGTAAATGTCTGTATTACCTCAATAAATTTGTCATTTCTAATTTATTCGTATTTTTTAATACATTTTAATCATCAACTTTAAAAGCATTATTTTTACAACTAAAAGAACAGTCAAGGGTAAAAAAAAAAACTAATTCCCAAAAATTAAAACGGAAAAAACTAAATTTGGGAAAAAATAAAACGGAATTTGGGAAAAAATATAACGGATTTCATAGGGCCCTACGTCTCATATGACCTTGTTATTTGTACACTCTGACTATACACAACTATCACAACATATAAATAGGAAAATGTTGGCGTTATTTTATCACCTATTGGGAAGATTATGCTAGTTGTAGCCATTTACTTCCAGTCTTTGTGCTAAGCTAGGCTAGCAATGGGTGCGTCAGATAGAGTTACGGCACGCACGGAGATGAAAAGAGTATGTATCATGGACTTAACTAACTTTGGGGGATACAGTGAATAAGCCAAAGTCACAAAAAATTGGCGTGTTCCTTTAAGAAATTGGCAGAAGTTCTGTTGAACTGATGATATACACTCAATGCAGAAACACTAAGTCAAGCAACAGAGGATGGAAAATGTGTGCACAGTCTCACTGACAATAAAGCAAGTGCCACAGGGCACAATAAGAGGAAGTGATCGATCTCTTAATGGGATCAAAATCAAATACCGGCAACAAGCACATCAGGAGACACTCCAAACACATTTGTAAAGCACAACAGAGGAATGGGAGGAATCTCGTCTGTGTATACATTAAGGCATGATTAATCCGTTCCTGGCGAGCATTCAGAAAGCGGCTTGTCTGTTTATGATGAAGCGCAGGACGAGACGACAGGGAGCGTTGATGAGAAAAAGAGGACAGACAACATACCTGAACATGATGAATCCGATGGACTCGACGGCAGCCCTCCGAACATCGTCGTTCACGTCACTCACCTGACAAGAAGAGGGCGAGAAATCAGACAAAATATTAAACTCACTAATCTTAAAGAAGAAAACAATTCTATAATAACATAACCACTTAAACATACTACTCCGGTTTAAGCAGATATTGGCAAATTTGTCATGTTTACAGCACTGATGTAAAAAGCTGATAAATTATTAAAAATTCATGGCATTTCATTTTCAAAATATATTTGCAATTAACAGGTTTTCACATATCCACAATTTCTACTTTTAGTTCGTCATGGAGGCGAACTCTCAATCACTCGCTGAGCAGTGGCTAAATGTAGCTCCGTATGGCATGCAGGTTATTTTCTTGCCGTTGTATAAATAATCAAGTAATAATTAAAAGTTGAAGTGCCTGAGCTTAACCAGAGCCTAAATCTAAAACATGAATGTGCTAGTGTTATAATTGATGCATTTCTTTTAAAGTTACAGTTACACAGAAACACCAAAAGCTCTTTGATATAAGTACAACACAGAATGGAAATGTCGCCACCTGAAGGAAATGCACGATAGACCCAACGCTCAAAAAGAAAAAAAAAACTAAGCCATAATGATGACAAAATTTTTTTTTAGCAATTTGGATCTAAAATTGAAAATTAACACGATTAATTAGGAGCATGTCTTACTACTTGAACGCTTTAAACCACATTAAATATCCTTGTTTTTATTTATTTTTATCAAATTCTCACTACCGACTTGCTTGGTAATATATAGTCTAATAAAACTACTCTCAGATTATACATTCCACAATAAGGTTACGGATTTTCTCCAAATGACCCTTATATTTTTTTTTGGGCGTCTAATAATCCATGTCGTTTGTGATATTTGCTAGAGGTCGACCGATTAAAAGTTTAATAATTATTATTATTATTGCCACAGCCCATATACAAACACAGACAACAATTATATTTTATTGACGGGCAAAGTTTGCATATTAATGTAAGATGTTAGATACTGGTGGCTGGTGTTGCCAGATTGGGTGTTTTTTAGGGATGCACCGAAATGAAAATTCTTGGCCGAAACCGAAAACCGAAAAAGAGGAAACCAAGGCCGAAAACCGAAAACCGAAACACCGAAAGAAATTATGCCAATTATCAGTATCATTGCATTTATGGCTATGACTGTGTACAAACGTTACTAAAATCAAGGCATTGCAATTGCATAAATTAATATAAAATTTTCAAAGAATAAATCAATTACAAATTATGCAAATATTTTTTTTAGCACAATGCACAGTATAAAATAAAATTCAAAGTAAAATGTTTTTGACCCCACTCATGTGTACATTAAATAATAATCTAATGGCCTGCAGAAAGGTTTTAAAATTAAATGTTCTCTCATAAAAACAAAGCCGAGTGCGAACTTCTTCTCATCACACCAGCACCCTTTGCATGTCTAAATTAGTTTCTTACATTTTAAAAATTTAGCATACAATAGCATAAAAAGCCTTTTTAAATGAACAAAGGTCCATGATTAATACAAATGTACATGAAACTTAACGAAACATGTTTAGTGAATGTAGAAAATATTTAAGAGAGCATTAATTTAGTTCTATACATACATGTTCCCATATATATTTTTTTGTAATGTCACACAAGTAATAATCTCAGAGTTTACTGGGTTTTACATGATTATTCTTCTTCTCACCGATTCCTAATGGTTAGAGGACAGTTACTTGAGTCGTCCCCTGTCGTTTCAAGGAATAGTACGACAGAGAGCGGGTCCAGTATAAACGCCTCGACCGTTTGGAGCAGTGTGCGCGCTGTCTGAGGAGACTCGCGCATACTTTCGCCTACCTCCGCAGCGCGAGTCTCCACAGTTTATACTTGACCCGCTCGCATCCGGAGTCGTTGTCATGGCGGCGCGCATTGTTTAGAGCAGATATAGGTGGATAAACAAGGCTTCCGTCTCCTCGCGGGTTCAGATTCACTGAAATACGTCCGCACCGCAAACATGTTGCTTCAGACAAGCACGTGCAGGTCGCGGTTTCTGTTTGCGTCATCACAACATTTCGGCCGTATTGTTTCGGTGATAAAAGTCTTTCGGCCGAAAACCGAAAATGCACTTTTGGGCCATTTTCGGCCGAAAATTTTCGGTGGCCGAATATTCGGTGCATCCCTAGTGTTTTTTTCGCTACATATTAAGGCCTGTTTACGTGTGTTTTAGCCGGGTTTTCGCCTGGAAGGCTCTATAGAAATCTGGCACCCTATTGCAGAGAGCGCGCGTTTACAGACAGACACCAGAATGAACTAGGTAACGTTCATCAGCCAGTAATGCAGTACGTTCCGTTCACGTTCGCCCAAAATATGAACGCCCTCACTGAACGAGTTTAGGCACAACACTGACCGTTACTTAGTAGCTGGATTAAACATGGTTAAAATGCTGGCCAAACAGTGTTAAGTGTGACTAAAAGGTCCAACAGCGGGATGCCGTTGTCTGAAGAACAACAGACGGACGGTGCGTTGTGGTGCATTTAAAGTTTACAAAATATAATTTTCCCATCTGGTGGTTGTTTTTGTCGTTCAACAGCAATTTACTAGTGAAATATGTTATTGTTAGAAATTAAATTAAATAAAATATAATAAATCTTCTATATAAAAAATTAAATCATTTAAAGTTTTTTTTCTCCTTTTTTGTGATAATTAGTAGGGCTGTATTCAACCAAAGAAATTCTTAGTCGACCAAAGTCGAGTCCTGCGCAACGATTAGTCGACTAAAAACAAAAAACAAAAAAAACGTGATGTTTTGATTAAACATTTTTTAAACAATTGTCATTGAGCATTTATAAAACAACAATGAAAAAACATCAAAAATAAATAAAACTATAATAATAATACAATTATTTGAAAATTAAGTGATTTTTTAACTGCAAAAAGTGAAGAGCTCTGTCCTAGGTCTATAGTAACAGTCACAATCGCGCACCTGACCACACCACACGCTGCAAAAAATATAGCTAACTGCTATCTGCCACATAATGAAAAATCCCAACAAAAGCTCTCGTTTATACAGGCTTTATATTCTTCTTTACTTTCAAAGCTATGGGTTAACTTTAGTCCCGACGATCAAGGCGTTTTAAACAACACACAAAAAACCCAAATAGCCTAAAAACAATCCTAATAATAGGCTGTAGGACCGCGTATAGGTTTTATTTTTGTTTTGTTGCATTATTTAGGCTATTTTCGAATGTGTCAAGTGTACAAATAAAAACGAAAACGAAAACATTAAGAAAACACAATCTATTGAGTCAGCATGATTTAGCCGTTAAAAGGCTGCTCACGTCTTTTGCGCGCTCAAGTTCGATTTCAAATGTAGGCGCGCAACTTGCGCGCTCATAATCACCTCCCTCCACAGTCTTGTCGTCTTTGTTTTAAAATGCAGCCAGACAAAAGATTTAGATTTCCTGGACATTTTGTCGACTAAAGCCAAAACAAGCAGCGTTCTAACTGAAGGAATACAGCATCCCTTACCGAGCACGAGCAGCAGCGCAGCCAGCCACAGGTGCGGTTCCCGAGTGTATTATGTGTGTGCGCTTAACTATGGAGCAGTTACAAAAACAGCCTAAATTAAAGCATTTTAAAGTTGAGGACAAAACATAGGCTAATTATATTTAGAATACAGTAATAAATAACTGCTTATAAAGGAGTAAATCACTGAAAAATTCTTTCTATTGGTAAAAAAAAAAATGCAACTGGTCGACCAATAAGAATGTCAGTCGACCAAGACGGCATCGACCGATTAGTCGACTAAACGACTAAAGTTGACAGCCCTAATAATTAGGTTATGTCCATTTGTCTTTGTCCACCAACAAACAAAACAAACCAAAAATACATGTTTTTTGAGAGGATAAAAAGTTTCATTTCTTTTACATTTTATCTTTCAAATAGAGGTTAAAAACCAAGCAAATATTGGCCAAAATAAATCAGCAGCATTAATCGGCCGACCCGGATTTCAAAAGATCGGTATCGGCATGAAAAAAACCATATCGGTCGACCTCTAATATTTGCTAGTGTAGACTCACAGCCACGTGTAGCAGTCGTCGGATGGCTTTGTTGTTCCCAGATCCGCAGTATGCCATGGCCACTGTGTACATTCCCGAGCGGCGCAGGATGGGGTCCTGTCAGGACAGAGAGATAAAACAGAAGCTCAGTGTGCGGACCAGAACCTCAGACATCAGCGAGCTGCACAGTTAATATATTCACAGAATAAACACAGCTCTCTGGAAACGGTTAAGACTACAAAGAATGCATTCTGCATGGAAAACTGTGCAGTGAACCATTACATTTGTATGAAAGTACGCAATCAAGGGGAGGTACTGCCCTTAAGCTTTAGACTTTAACATTTTTAAAAAAAATAACTCCCAGCAAACAAAAAAGTCATACAAAGTGTTAGTTGAAAACAGTGCTCACCTTATCTCTGCATAGACTCTCGATTAGAGCATCGGCCTCTTCCATCCTTCCATACATCACCATGGCGATGCCGACAGCCAATCCGCGCAGGATCTTCTCGTGCTGGGTCTCCTGAGCGTAACCCACCATGTCCTCGATCGCCTGGGCCGACTTTGAGCCCAACATCACCAGACCCAGAGCAAGACCAGCCGCCTCTCCTGTGACAACACCCATTAACAACATGACAGTGAGCTTCACCTTGAAATATAGACTGGCTTGGTGACCATTTCAAACTGAACCGCATTATGATCAAGTATTCTGGGTGGTCGCTAGGGCTGCACAATTAAACAAGTTTCTAATTGCGATAACGAGTACAAATGCAGGATTCCAGACTGCGACCATTTTTTGAGAATGTGGTAACAGTGAACCTTTTAATCGAGATATTGATTATTTTTTTCAGCTGCGTTATCCTTCTGGGGTTGTTCGTTTCAGAATCACACTCGGGGTGTTCGGGTCCAAATGGACCCAAAGGGCGGGATTCATATTTAAAAAATAAATAAATAAATAAATAAAAAAATCATGATTTTTTTTTTTTTTACTAGTGTTTTTTTATAATATTTTTACTTTTCTTTTTTGGTGTTTTGAGAAAATTAAAAAAATAATAATAATTATAATTAGTATTCATGCAATAATTATGTCAAAATTTCCCCCATTGAACATAATAGAAAAAATATTGAAAAAACAAATTTTTTTTTTGTTGTTTTTTCTTTAAAAGCTGTATTTCATTTTAGTGTCAAGCCTAGGCCTCATAAAAGCAATTTTTGAAATGAGATGGATGCCATCTGGTGGACAAACTGAGCATTTTAAAAATGCAAAATACATGTATAATCTGGAGTGTTTGTTTATAAAAGTGTGTTATGTGTCTGTTTTGCACTCTTGATGTTTTATAGATTCACCCCTTCACTGTTGTGTGCTTTTTTTCAAGATCGTGGCTGATTTGTAGATTGTATGCACAAAAAAACTCAGTATTTTCACATTTTTTCCAATTTCCCATTCATTTTCCATGCCCCAAGTGTGACTATTTTTTTTTACAACCACTTAGACTATTCACATCCTGTCTCCAATTTTGTTGGGTGTTCAAACACCAAATACCAACAAAACCACCAAATTTCAGCTGTGATTTTTAAAAGAAAATGTATTTAAATTCTTCGGGTCCATTTGGGCCGAACAACCCCAGAGGGTTAAAGAAGATGTTTTACATGCCTGTTACTGCATCATCTTGATAGAGGTTAGATTTGAGCAGATCGTAGACGTCTTGGCGAGCGGTGCCCAGGGCAGCTAAACCGAGACCCAGAGCGCCACCGTGACGGACGATCTGCAAAGAAGGAATATGGAGAATTATTCCTGCTTTTTATGTAATTCTGTGCTGCAAAAGTTTATTTGAATGCGATTATGCACTTACATCATTACTGGCACTCTTGAGCTGGCTGAGAAGGTAGTCGATGATTTCCCCGCCGTGATTAGCATGGATCAGCCCAAGTGCGTACAGCCCTCCTCCTTCCTGATAGGCTGACCCTGGTGAGGTGTCTTTGGGCAGGTAAGTCGCCATTAGCTGTAGTGCTTCCTTTTCATGGCCCTGGACACAAAGCAAATGAAATGAATATCAATGAAAATAGAAATGTAATAAAGATATGCAGTGATCAGTTGAGATTTTGGGCTAGTTTACTCCTTTAATATGTTCTTTCAAGCTGCTATAAAGAAAACATTGAAAATATTTATCAAAATGTTTATTTTATTACATTTAGTTTACTTGCGGCAGGAAATTTCTCCCGAATTTACCAAGAAGTTAGCATTCCAACGCGACATGTAGCAGTCTATCCCTTCACTGAAGTCTGCATGACCGGTATCGTTGGAAATCCCTGAATCTCGTGCACAACACTGTGTAATGGGCATTTCCTTTCTATCAGTAACCAATCATGAATGTCCAAAGGGTGATGACAAACTCTCATTGGCCACTGCTGGTTTCTGCTAACGTGATTCGCTCAGACGCATCACATGGTGTACTCTGCCTATGTTAATTAATTGATTTACTGCAGTTATAGGCCTTATATGCCTGCCATGTTATTAAATAATCAGTTTTCATGAGCTTGAAATATTATATATTTTTATTACTAAGGGCCTGGGGATATTCAACTTAAATGACCCATCACTGATCAGCTCTACCAAACCTGATTGTCTTTTTTTTCCATGAATAAACAAACACTGTTAAGTTGTCTTGATTGATATTGTGAAGCAGCTTTGATACAATCTGTATTGTGAAAAGCGCTTTATAAATATATTTGACTTGACTTGACTTGAGCATTTATTCTGTTTTTGAGCAATTTGTTGCCAATAGAAATGTATTAAAATTCCACTTACATCTTTAAATGCCTTTTTCTGAAAATGAGTTTGTCATTCCCCAGTAGATATTTTCAGAGGGATTTGTTAATAAATCATTCCTGGCCTGATTTATGTGACATTTTAATTAAATAAAATGGTGAAAATCGATTTGTTAAGGGGTATGGACAGTATATTTTGATTTCCTAGGTAATGAAAGCATATATCCTTAACTTTTTTTTTTTCATCTTGTGTGTAAACAAAATGAAAAAAGAATTATCATATGTTCAGATCTATCTACCGAAAATACATGCAAAATTGCGCATATTTAATGAGATAATGGATAATTTGCATAACTAAACATACAAATTTCAAAAACTTATAATTCATTTTTTTAATACTTGTGCAAGTAATCAACTGAGGAAGTTTCATGGTGATATCTATTATGCAAAAATTGTACCCTATTCACCTGTAGTGCCTTAAGACAAAAAAAATATTTCAGGCATTTTCAACAAATAGTCCTAAATGCAGGAATCACCCATGTTTTATAACATTGCTGTAAAAACTATTTATTTGAATTACTATGAATTAAATCAATTCATCATGTCAAAATAGACATAATAAAATCATGATTTTACTAAACCACCAAAACATTTGTTTGTGGTGTCTAAATTTAGTTAAAAATATTTAAATATCTAAAAATTTGTAATGGTAACAAATATCTAAAAACACATCTAAATAAACCAATATCTAAAGAAACAAAACATCAGAAACAAACAGAAATCGAAAACAAACAAAAGTGGACCAAACAGAAATTAAAAACAAACAGAAATCTAAAACAAAACAAACAAACCTGAAATCTAATAAGAAAACAAACAAACAGAAATCTAAGACAACAGGCTTCTGAATCAGAAAGAAATCTAGACCAAAAATAGAAATGTAAACAAACAGCACAGAAATCTAACAGAGACAGAAATCTGAAACAGACAAAAAGTCATTCGGAAACAGACAGAAATCTAAAACAAAACAAACAAACAAAAAGAAATCTGAAACAAAGAGAAATCTAAAACACTCAAACAAACAGAAATCTAAAGCAAACAAGCAGAAATGTCAAACAGAGACTGACTGATAGAGAAGTAAAGTGCCTTGAGCATATGATAACGTTAACCTTGTGAATGACGCCCAGACTCGCTGTTGCTGTGAATTTGGCCCAGTTTGTTGCTCTCGCCAGCCACTCCAAATTCTCTCTGTAAAATAAAAAGGAGACAATTCTCCTCTCAGTTTACTCCACATCAAGAGGCCACATTTCACTTGGTGAGCACGTGAATGTAGAAAGTGTACCGTAGAAACTGGTCGCTTGTTGTTCCCGTGTGCATGAATGAGTTCGCTATGACCGTCGCCGTGTGACACACCGAATTTCGGACCGCATCCTGAAACGAATCAGGAATAAAAACTATACTTAGCTATTGAAGTACACCAACACGATGCTAAAAAAGACACCAGCTGATGTCAAAGGTCATCCGCTGGTTTCTCACCTTGGTGTTTTTGAGAATCATCAGGTCTGTGTTGTTGTTTCGAATGAGGAACTGAAGGTGCAGCTCAATGGCCATTTCCCCACTTAATATTTTGATCATTTTTGAGTTCTGGTCTTTCGGCTCATCCTTCTAAGTAGAAACACAGACACAAACTTTACACAAGCCTAATATCTGACCAGTTAAAAGACTTAAAGTGAAGACTCACCACTTCCACGGCCTTTCCAGCCGGAGAGCTTCCAGCTTTGTCTTCTGTCTCCATCGCGTCACTGAAATATGGACATAGAACATATAAAGAATATGTCATCTCATAAATATATTATTTTTAATGTGGAAAACGCAGCACATTTCAGTGCTTATAGCTTATAGCATTAAATAAACTTCAGAAGTAATGTTGTTTTAACCGCAGAAAGACGTCAGTATACGCCATTTTTCAAGATCAAATCCTCCATTTTCCAAGTTCCACTCTCCTGATTGCTTTCACAAAAATGGTGGATTATGATTGGTCAGATTGCCTGTCAATCAAACTTGAATTGAATTGAATACACCAATATGGAACAGGTAAAACGGCCACCTGTCTTTCTCCTGCGTGGGCACAGTGCCCGTGTTGGTGGATCCGGGCACGGCGGGGATGGGTGTGCCGACGGTCCGCAGGTTCTGAATGACGGAGGACAGGAACTGCTGGCTGGCGCTCTCATACAGGTCAAAGCAGATCTGATAGGCCATCAGGAGGTTATCCTCCTTCACCAGCTTCTCCAAAATATCGCTCACCGCTTGAGGGTCGTCGAGGAAAATCAGACACTGTGATGGAGGAGAAAGATGTTAGAGAGGAATCTCTGAATGCGCAGTAAAGCTGAAGCGCGCTCAGGACAGGTCACCTGGCAAACGCTGATGAAGTCCGGCTTCTCCAGGTTCATGTACAGCTTGACGAGGACTCGGAGGACTTCGTTACGAAACTTCTTGTTCTGCATGAGGGACATGCAGATCTTCAGGCTGTAGGCCAGCAATCCACCAATGTCAGTCTGTAGGAGAACAAGACATGGTAAAACGGTGAACGCTGTAAAGTCCTTGAAGTTACGACAACACATCCACAAGTTCACAACATGTTACATTTTAAAGTCCGCCTGTAGCCAATAATTGTAATGACATAAATGACATATTTAATTGCAAAAAAATGTCTTCACACCTTAAAACAACTTGAATGTAACTCGACACCCTTGCCTCATTTAGTACACGCGGTTCTATGAATATGCAAATGAGCCCCGCCTCCACTCACTCAGCTCCAGTCGTTGACGATCACACAGTGATTTATTTTAATTTAACACGCTTACATTTTTTTACGCTTTACATCAGGTGTGTAAATGCCACGCTTCACTCTGAAACTGACAGCGCATATATGTAGTTCATTACGTTGCACACTGTGAGATGACAATAGAGGTTATGCGCGTGACATCGCCATCGGCCAGAGTGACTGCGGTCACACAGCATTGGTTTTCAGCGTGAATGCCGCGAAACACACAAAACACATCTAAAACGGGAAAGAGGCTGTACAACTAGGTTTGACAAGAATCTGAGGTTATTTTCACAGACTGAACAGAGAAGCAAATGGATCGCTGCAACTCACAGAAACAACTGGATCCAGCCAGTGAAAGGTGGATTTGCTGTATCATTGAGCACGTTTACATGCACACCAGTAACCATGACGACGCAAGTATTACCGCGAAACATTTACATGACAAAAGATGCTTTCCAACAGGTTTTATCGTAGTTTTTGTCCGACTTCATTTTCTTCCTGTTTTTCGGTCGAAGTCCACAATAGTAAATTGTCGAGTTTGCGTGCGCGATCATTGGTAACTAGATAACTAAGGATCGCGCACGACAATCGACTACTGTGGACTTCGACCGAAAAACAGGAAGAAAATGGACAAAAACTACGATAAAACCTGTTGGAAAGCATCTTTTGCAGCGATTTTTGTGTGAGCATATCAGTGAACACCCCAGACCACTCGGTGAGTTTCACATCTTTGTAAACTAAAGTTTTATGCGTTTTAATGAATGATTGTTCGAGTGCACCTATGCTACCATTGTAAAGGTGGGGGGGGTGCTAACACAGAATCCAAAAATTCTCGTGACAGGAGCATCTGTCTAAAAAACAATCTTAACTATTCTATTTCATCAGGGACGATCTTAAAACAGGGCTTTAATTGTAAAATACCGAACTTGTCCATTAAGGTTTTATATCGTAGTTTTTGTCCCAAGTCAACGGAGTCGGACAAAAATTACGATAAAACCTGTTGGAAAGCATCTTTTGCAGCGATTTTTTGTGTGAGGATATCAGTGAACACCCCAGACCACTCGGTGAGTTTAACATCTTTGTAAACTAAAGGCTTGTTCGCACCGGGACGAATTTCGCGCGCGTTATTCGTCGACTTTTAACACCGACGAATCACTAAACAATGGGAGCCAATGTGGGTGTTGACACCGCCACGCGTAAAAGCAGCATTTTTAAAAAACGCCTCGGGTTCGTTTTTTTAGTTTGGCGTGCCACGTCAAAAACTACCCGACCAATGAAATTGGCGCTTTTGCTCACGTGTTTGGAGCTTCTGAAGTTACAGTAAAACACAACCGCTCAAACACAAAACGCTCTTGGCGAGCACAAATACGTAACGGCGAAGAAGATCTACGCCAAGTAGCGTCCCCGTCTACACTGACGGGAAGAAATTAGATGAGGAAGATGCGAGGCAAGATGAATGTAGAGCCGCTGGTCTCGTTGGTGTTAGAACATAAAGAACTATATGACAAACGCGACAGCGACTACTAACATCTTGATAAAAGAAAACTGTTATGGAGTGGTATTGCAGAGCAAATCGGCGCCATCTAATGTCAGGGAATGAATTTGCATGTCCATTCAGTCAATGCATTCCCTCAAACTGCAATATTTCGCTATACCGTACACTCATAAACCGCAGACTTCACTGTTAAACGATGACCTCAACGACACTACGATCCAGCAATATTCAGTAAGACTGCGGATGAGCAACATACAGATTCCAGGACGGTTTTCTCAAAGATGTCCAAGCGTCTGGTCTCCAGCGCGATGCCGATGGCCTGTTTGTACTTGTGATCCCCCAGGCAGCGCTGGAACATCTTGTTGACGATTCCCTCCAGACGAGGGTCGATGCTTTTCTTCTCCTCGTCCTCTGGCAGCTCGGCGTTCTCAACGCGCAGTTTGGTGTAATGATCGATACACTTGGCTGATGGACGAAACAATACACTCATTAGCATTTATTTGATCAAAAAGCTGCTGAAGAAACATCTGATTATTATCAATGCTGAAAACTTGGGAATAAGCTGATGATTTACCAATGATGGTCTCCACATATTCGGAGTCGTCGGTGACGTTGAAGAGATCTCCAGCGCCCAGCGCGTAGTTTAAAGACTCGTCGAAGGCACCGAGGTGGTAAAAGACTTTAGACGCCACCAGTGCAGCGAACTCTCGGCTGCGAAACGTCTCATCCTCGTACAGGACCTCGCTGAGACAGGACAACATCTCATTAGCAGCCACAACACTCGTATCTATGAGCTTATTAACGTCTCCATGCCACTGACATTTCATTTCAAATAATAAGAGGGAAGTAGACTGGCTGCTCTTCTCTGTAAAATAATATGCTTTCGATATTAGAGAAAATATCAAGTCGGATATTGTTTATCATTTATTTTTGTGTACCATGAAAGAAAGTACCTCATCAAACTACAGGACAATTGAATAGGGTTCCCTATTTAATATGGGTGAAAAAAAACATCGCATCCAAAATAAAAGTTTGTGTTTACATAATATATGTGGGTGCACTGTGTATAATTATTATTTTGTATATATATATATATATATATATAAATAAACACATGCATGTATATTTAAGAAAAAAATATTATTTATATTAGGGTTGTGCCGATAGACGATAGTATCGTGTATCGACGATAGTCTGAGATATCGCCGATGGCAGATGCCTTTGACGATATCAATACGATAATTGGCTCGTTTTACCATAATGTATTAAATTATTATTATTATGCCTATTATTATTATTATTATAAAGCTAGTATTGTCATTAAATTAATAGGAACTACAATTAATTTGCCTTGCCTAAATTTACAATCATCCTCATAACAATTGCAATCCTCATAACAATTGCAACAATACCGACACGCAAGGACTCCTCTAAGAGAATGTTTTTAAAACAGACTAAAAAACATCCCACATCAAAATTGAATTGCAAGTTGATCCATTCACAAATTATCAAGTGTGCTCGTTTTAACAGACGCAAAATTCAATTTCCTACAGATTAAGATGAAAACGGCACCGTCGGTATTTGTTTCAGTAACACATTAACAAAACGTTTAATGACACTAAAACAATACACTTACTAAATAGTATTAATAATAATATCACTAAAATAGTATTATTTACCGTTATCATCGTCGTCTCTGAGGGAACGCGGCGTTAATGCAGATGGCGAAAGCAGTCCGTTTTTACTTTCACTTTCAGAGATTGAGCGCGTTTACATGCGACGACGTTCTTAAACCCGATTATGCTGAATTAACTTGACAATGCATGTGGTCATGTAAACGCATTAACCCGTTTTCCTTTATCAGAGTCAAGTCATAAGTATAAGTATAAACCGATCGACTCAGCTAGACGTTTGGCCCTTGGTTTCTCCCAGCATTTAAAACACATTAACCCGCGTACTTCGTGCTTACTGAAGTGCGCATGTGAAGTGCATCCAGACAGAGAGCGCAATGGTAGGGGGACACATATCGCAAACTCCGACTCTTTCTGACCCAAGAAATAAACGTGTTTTCATCTCGTGCAGAAATAGGCCCTAGTCAAAATGCTGCATGTAACGGCATGAGGATAGGCTAATGTGTCCGTAAATTTCCCGTTGACAAACAAAAGTATTAGGATCTTTTTTTACCTCACTATACCAGGAAATAACCTGATCCTATTACTAAACACTCCACCTTTGCTAGCAAAATAGAAAAAAAGATTCTCGTTTATAAAACGAAGTAGGCTAATAAAACAAGCAAATTAATGAGTATGCTAAATAATCAAGTTAATAATCAAATAAGTTAGCCCCGCCCCCTCACGATAATATCGTGTATCGCCGATCTCACAGGCTGACGATAGGACGATATGAAAATGGAGCATATCGCCCAACACTAATTTATATATGAAATATCTATATTTATATATAATATAAATTATATATAAATCTGTCAAACGATTAATCGCATCCAAAATAAAAGTTTGTGTTTACATAATATATGTGGGTGCACTGTGTATAATTATTTTATATATAAATACACACACATGCATGTATATATTTAAGAAATATTTGCATGTATATACTGTATATAGATTTATATATAATTTATATTATATATAAATATAAATATTTTATGTGTGCATTTATTTGCAATAATATTATTGTACTGTAAAATAAAATAAATTAATTGTATAATAATAATATTTTTCTATTTTATTATTTAATTTAAAAAATCAATTAGGAAAATGCAATTGTAAGTACAGTAATAAAAAAAAACATTTAATAATTATTGTAAGCATCATAATTATTTTAATTTAAATACTTTACTTAATTACTCAAGCCAATAAAGAAATATTGCTATTGCAATAGCAGTTTACACTGTAAAATAAAAATAATTAAAATAATATATTATATTAATATTATTGGGAATATTACTTCTGCAATAATAGGGATGGGCAACGATTAATCGCATCCAAAATAAAAGTTTATGTTCAGTGTAGTGTGTATAATTAATTTGTATATATAAATACACACACATGCATGTATATATTTAAGAAATATTTGCATGTATATACTTTATATATATTTACACATAATTAATATTATATAAAATATAAATATTTGATTTATTTATAGCACATTTTTCTTAAATATACACATACATGTGTGGGTATTTATATATACAAATTAATTATACACACTACACACACATATATTATGTAAACACAAACTTTTATTTTGGATGCGATTAATCGCGATTAATCGTTGCCCATCCCTAGACAAGATACAAAATTAGTTCATTATTAGCAGCATAATATTACTCACAATAAAAACAAGTATTAATATTTTAGAGTAAATTTACAATAATATGTTTTTCTTGGATTTATGCAATTCACATGGGTTATACTTTTCAGGTTAGAAAATACAGAAATATTTGTACATTTTCTTCATATTTATGGCAATTTTGGGGCGAACGCCTACTTACATTTTGTCAACGGACTCAGAGATCTCTGCCCAAAAGTCATTGACAATGGAGTTCAGTTTGTGTAGGGCGAACTCCTTAAAAAGAACAAAATATTGTTAATAACCAGATCCATATGATACGCATGTATTTGTTTGTTTGAGTAGATCCTGTACCTTGAGCTGTGGCTCATCTTCATCCAGGAGGGAAATGATACCAGCTACAAAACAGCAAACCATCCATCAGTACAGTAGAGACAGACTTATCCTCATTTCTGTCTATTTACATGTGTGTGTATATGTATATAATAAATATATATAATGTTGAATACTGTATATAATGTTGACTACAGTGTATGTGTGTGTATACACAGCTAACGTTTAGTAGCAACAGTGACATGAAAGATCTGCTGAATAACAACCTCAGACATGAGTTTTAATTAAAACTAACATATAAATGACTTTTTGATATTATTAATATAGTCAAAACAATGTTGAGACACATAACAGATCTACTTTTCAAAAATCACGGTATTTTGCCTTTGTAAACAAACCACAGCAGTGAAAAACACCACGAGAAATGACATTAACAAACCTTTACACCAACACCACCGCCTTTAGGCTCTAATGTAGTACATGTAGTAGCATAACGTGACTTATAATTGAAAATATATTTGCATTAAACACAGATAAGGTTCTGAAGCTCGTCGAGCTTGAGCGGCGTGTTAGCCGTTAGCTGTGTGACTCAGCTAAATCAAGCACTCTCTGTCGGTTACTCGCGCTCACTCACCGGCTGAAGTGATCATGTCTGCTTGCGACGGTCACTGGATCTCCTCCAGCACAATGATTTAAACACAAAAACAGTATTAAGAAGAATAAAGTCTACTTGACTCTCAATGAAACTGTGGGAGCTCGAGCGATCAACTGCTAGTACAGCAGCGGCACAAACTCGTCGGACTGAATGAGCGCTTCTAGGGGACGCGCCGCAAACTACGCCTGAAAATACGTCATTTAACGTTAGTATAAAATCACTCGCTACAGAACACACAAAGGTGGTGATAAGCAAATATTATACAGTTATTCTTTTATGGGTAGTATCAATTATTTTCAAAATAATATATATTAGATGTGTAAGGCATGTAGTAATTGTTTTCAGACAGGCTGTGAAGCGGCCAACCCGTCAGTGGCTCTTCAGTGACTGCTGTGGTTCCTCACATAGATATAATAAATACGCCGCTGGAGCGCACGTCAACGGCACCGCCATATTGCGGAGGGCAACTTTCTCATCCTTCTCATAACTACAATTTAGATACATGCCTTTTTCGTGTGCTTCTTGTGGCTGTACAAATTACCACACAACTGAAAACTGGTCTCGAGGAATTATATTTCACAAGCAAGACTGAACATTTGTTTTTGGTTGTATTTGGTCATGATGGAGAAAGGCAGTGAAATTTAAAAATACTATTGTCACGAAATGTAGTTTTAATAGTTTTCAGTTGACAATGTAGTTGTTTAAAGCTCAAATATGTGGCTTATTTATAAAGATAGCACCTATTTAAAAATTTGATCTGACGTTTTCTGAGGTGCAGCGGGCGCACAGCGCTCATATACACTGCCTTGAACAGCCTTTCCCAGAAGTCTATATGATGTAATATTTACATCTGGATGACGTATTTTTAAGAGTGTTTGCTCATCTGCATAGACGTCTCCTGTCAGATGTCAAATAGACATTTAGAAGATGTCTTTAAGATGTAATGATTTAGAATGCATGTTAAACTGACATCCTCTAAACATCTATTTGACATCTGACAAGAGACGTCCTATAGACGTATTGCAGATGAACAAACACTCTTAAAAATACGTCTTCCAGATGTAAAAATCACATCAAATCGGCTTGTGCTATCTGGATCGGCTAGTGCTTCTGACGTTTGCCGCTGGCTCAGATGTCTCTAGTGGTTAAACATGAGATATAATTCGTCTTGTGTATTTCTAACGGGCGATCTTTGGTCTCACAAAAGACAAAAAGAGACAGGGCTGTGATTTTTTTTTTTTTTATAGCCTATGTAGGAATATTTTTAAATAAATTATTTATATATACATTCTCTTCACTGTATGTAGGCTACTTGTAATATTATATAATTATACTATTCATTACTATTTAATTTGCTGTATACTTTTTTTTTTAATTGACTACTACTACGTTGCACTGTTGTTGTACCATAACATTACCATAACGGATCCATCAGGGTCAAAATCGGGTCAATCACAGAAAATGCTTTCCACACAATGAGAAAACTTTATTTTATTTAATGTGAAAATAAATTATATCTCAGCATTGGTGTCTTCACAATTCTTATACAAGAATAAAAAAAGCCAGATACATGACAAGCCTGAGCTTTGACAATTCGTTAAAATATATATATAATTTATAAGTAATCATAATTTCCGAATATATATATATATAGATCAAAATAAATCCTCAATAAATTCACCTCAAATAAATTAATAAATGAATAGATTCATTAATCTCAACGAATCTCGTTGGTCCAGATCGTCTATGGTCCATTGGGTCACATAACTCCATCATGTGACCCAATGGAGAGAAAAAAACCCTTGGTTGAACCCAGGCTCAGTCGGGGCAGCTCTCCTCTGGCGTTTATGAACTAGAGGCCGGATTTACAGGAACTGTCAGCTAAAAATGTATGTGAATGTCTCTAAACAGACTTTAAAAGCGAACCTGTGATAAACACTGATGGCGTTCACATGCGCATTAAGAATTGATTCTATAGTTATGTGTGTTTGAATATATGTGCGCAGGTTTCCCTAAAACCTGAAGTCTGAACAAACGACTAACTCTAAATTTGATACAGAGTTTTGTTTTATTTCATCACATCAGGGCAGGAAACGCGTTATCTGTAGAGTGGGAAAGGGATCCTCCATTGGGAGAGGCTCGTTGGCACTTCAGCACTGCGTTGTCGTCGTCATCGGGTCCAGACGAAGGTCCTCGTCAGATCTGGATACGGCCTGGATCCGGCGGGCTGCGGGAAAACCTCGGGATAAACAGAGAAACTTAAATTAGCGTAGATGCCATTCTTCTTATGATGTAACAGTTAAGTGTCCTAATCTATGCAGCCTAACATTGAATTATAGAAGCCTATGCTATAATGTATTATGTGTATGCTAGGGCTAAGACATGTGTCTTTAATCCAGCTTTAAAGGGATACTCCACTTTTTTTGGAAATAGGCTCATTTTACCACTCCCTCAGAGTTAAACAGTTGAGTTTTACAGTTTTACCGAATCCATTCAGCCGATTTTCAGATATTTAGAAGAATATTATTAACCAGACAGTTTCTGGTCTCATTGACTACCATAGTAGGATAAAAATATACTGGTTACTGATATTCTTCTAAATATCAGAAAATCGGCTGAATACATTCGAAAACGGTAAAACTGAACTGTTTAACTCTGGGGGAGTGGTCAAATGAGCCTATTTCCAAAAAAAGTGGAGTATCCCTTTAACAATATGTTGTTGGGTGTGAAAGTGCTAAGCCACTAAAGAAATGGTTGTTGATGTCATCCAGAGTCCCCAGCAAAGCCGACCCAAACTCCACCATCGTTCCAATGTGCATGTACCGCCGGTCATGATCCTTCTGAAAAACAACGGGAAAATATCAGTGTACCAGTATTGACTTCACCCTGAGACTCTGAGGAAACACCTCAAGCACAAATCAAGCGTGTCAGCACCACAACCTTTACAGAAAGATTAGTTTAGAAGAGCTTCACACAGTTGAGCAGTGCCAAAGTTTTCAAAGTTTTGGGGAAAAAAATTATTGGAGAATAACCTTGCGCCATTATTCAAAGTAACAGAAATACACGTTTTCACTTACTTGGTTTAATTAATTGGCGGGTCGCATGCCAGTTTTCCAGGTATATGGGACTCCACTCTCATTTACAGACCGATTAGCAATCATGAGGGGATCTGCATTGACTATGGTTAAAAATGCATATCATTAATGAAACTGAACATTATGCAGATGTACAGAGCTCTAGTAACCAGAAAATAGTTTGACTTACCCTCAGCATGTCCCTCATGTATCTCGGTCTGCGCTGCCTCTCCGGTCACAGAAGGTGATGAAGGTGATCCGTCCTCTTCCTCTTCAGACTCTCATTTTCCTCACCAACACAAAAATGCTGATGTGTTTCAGCCACATCGGTGCTGGATGTTGAGGATCGTAACGCTGAGCACTGCGGGAACTTCGTTTTCTCTTCTGGCCAATGATAAAGGATGTCCGCTTGGTTTCATCTGTGTTTAAAGATAAATGACACACCCTGGAATTAAAATCTGATCATGACCTTAATCGAACTTCAACTGATTTTTGATCAAATGTGTGACGGTGTGGATTTTTTACATATTGTAATGAATGACACCAGGTTTCCATTAATGTTTCTGAAAATGATGTAGACTTTATGATGTACAGATCTCTAATAAACATATACACATTCTCAGATATTCAGTGAATTTATCCTCAAGCGTGTCTCTCACCTTGACCTCAGCTGCTGCTCTGACCTACTCTTCCTCTTCTGTCTCTCCTGACTATCGCGCTCTCCTTCTCTAAAACGTTGATGATATACATTAAAGAGATTTGACCTTGACCTTTCCTGTTTCACAATAAACTAATATTAGGGCTTTCGTGATCGCGATTAATCGCATCCAAAATAAAAGTCTGTGTTTACATAATATATGTGGGTGCACTATGTATAATTATTTTATATAAATATAAATACACACACACGCTTGTATATATTTAAGAGAAAAATATTATTTATATATAAAAGATTTAAATATAAATTAAACATAAATCTATATATGGAAAATATAAGATGTAAGAAGATATTTCTTAAATATATACATGCATGTGTGTGTATTTATATATATAAAATAATTATACACAGTGCGCCCACATATATTATGTAAACACAAACTTTTATTTTGGATGTGATCAATCGTGATTAATCGTTTGACAGCCCTAGTAAGAAAACAAAAAAAGTGTCTTCCAAATATTATTATACAGGTGAAACTCATTTATTAAGTTCATTTATTTACGTAATTCAACTAATATATGAAAGACTCATTACATGCAAAGTGTGATATTTCAAGCCTTTATTTGTTATAATTTTTATGATTATGGCTTACAGCCTATGAAAACCCCAAATTAAAAGTTGTTCATATCTGTAAGCCATAATCATCACAATAATAACAAATAAAGGCTTGAAATATCTCACTTTGCATGTAATGAGTCTCTCTCATATGTTGGTTGAATTACATAAATAAATGCACGATATTGTAATTTTCCGAGTTTCACCTGTAAATCCAAATTCATTTGTAGCTTATTAGGGTCAGTACCTTAAACCATTTATGGGACATGATTTTGTCCAAACCCATCCGTTGTCTTGGTTTTCTCTGCAGGAGGCGTCGAATCAGGTCGCAGCATTCTGTGAAGAGACCATAAACTTTACACCTGCTGTCTTTCTATTAAACTGTAAGATTAGACTACGCTATACTGTACGGGGAAACACTTTTACTTCTTTTACTTCTTTTCTTTTACTACTGTTACTTCTTTGTTTCATTTGTTTTATTTTGGTGATTTAAAACTGATTATGGTTTTGTGATGAATGCCACTTTACCGTTTGACAAGCGAGGATCAGACCAGGTGTCATCATTAATCTTGTCCATCTCTTCGGATCCTGGAAGGTGTCCAGACAGCATTTCGAATAAGACCATTCCCAGAGACCACGCAGTAGCTGATTTAGCGTAGTACTTGCCCCATCTGCTGAACTCCGGTGGACAGTACTCGTGTGTGCCTAGAAAGAGATTTGTCTGTTGGTTAAGCTTGAAATCCCATAGCATGTTTTCTCTGGGTGATGATACACGGGCAACTTTTTCAGCAATGTTAATTATTAATAAATTATTTTGTATATATATATAAATACACACACATGCATGTATATTTAAGAAAAAAAAATTATTTATATGTAAAATATTTATATTTATATATAATATAAATTATATATAAATCTATATACAGTATATACATGAAAATATTTCTTAAATATATACTAGCATATGTGTGTATTTATATATAAATAATAATTATACACAGTGCACCCACATATATTATGTAAACACAAACTTTTATTCTGAGTGCGATTAATCGTTTGACAGCCCTAAAAAATGAAACTCTTTTCAAAGCTTGATTCATAATACATACCACTGAAGACGTTATAGGCCATCACTTGCATGAGTCTCCCGCACCCGAAGTCGATCAGTTTGACCTCAAGTGTTTCTGGGTTGATCAGCAGGTTCTCCAACTTGATGTCGCTGTGGAAAACTCCTTTGGCACAGCACATTTGAGCAGCCATTGTCACCTGCTTCATGATGGTCCGTGCCGTTTCCTCGTTGAACATGTAATCCTGTTGAGCCCAAAAATCAAACCCATCCATGCAGTTTGGGGGACGCTCCAAGACCATGATATATCGGTCAGCCTGGTCCTGCCAGTCCAGCAGTTCAATGACCTCTTTAATTTTGAGGCCCCTATTAACAATGGCTAACAGGCCGATCTCCAATGGGACGGGTGCAGCATGATGGGGCTGGAAGAAAGATCATTGTTAGTTGCAGGATTTTAGAATAAAATGTATGTCCAGTTTTGGAAAAATGTGATGTTTTCAAGTTCTAACTTACAATGTTGATGTATTTCATGCCCTCTTTTTTTTTGACAAATTTCACCGCCACCTGATCAACAAAACAAAACATTTAGCCCATTACAATTACAACTGCACCACATAGTGAACATGATATACAATAAAAGGACTTGAAATGGACATAGTGAGACAAAACAATTTGCTAAATTGCTAAAAGTAAGAAAATGACTATACCTCAAGGCCATCCGCCAAGCGTTTCCCTTCATAAACCGAGCCGAATCCTCCCTCACCAAGCATTTTACCGATTTCAAACCGGCTCAGAATGTCGTCTGTTAAAAGATTAATGGTTATAGTGGACATGAAATGACAAGCATGGACAGCAGTGAGAGTAATATTTGAGATATGGCGGTAAACTCACCCTCAGTTGTCACGTCCACAGTGTGTCCTGGAGCTGGACTGTGGGGATCTGGAGCTGGACTGTGGTGGACTGGTCCTGGAGGGGTTTGACCTGGACTGTGGTGGACTGGTCCTGGAGGGGTTTGAACTGGACTGTGGTGGACTGGTCCTGGAGGGGTTTGAACTGGACTGTGGTGGACTGGTCCTGGAGGGGTTTGAACTGGACTGTGGTGGACTGGTCCTGGAGGGGTTTGACCCTGCGGATCTACAGGAGGAAGGACTTCAAGTCCACTGGATAGATGTTCCATAAGACCGTGATCCTCTAACGTTAGAGCACAGGCGCTGTCCGGTAGAGAATCTGGATCTAAAGCAGGGAATATTTAACAAAAGCATGTTTCAAATAAATGATGCTTTGGATAAAAAACATCAGCTCAATATGTAAACAGTCCGTGTGAAATAAATAATAATTACACACTGCATACCCAACTCTACATTGTACAATTGTAACGTTAGTTTTTTTAAACAAAACGTGTTCAAATATTTAAGACATGTCTAAATAAATAAAAACATAAGTTTAATTTTGACGTAATGCGTGGTGGTGTGGATGGATTTGTAATGGTCATTTAACTTACCCTCAGCACTTCTCTCATTTCTCTGGTCTGAGCTGCCGGAGTCACGATGATGAAGAGACGGCAGCTTCTCAAAACTATCCGTCCTCGTCCTCTTTCTCAACGGCGCCTCATTTTCCTCCAATGCCGGTTGATGCTTTTCAGCCGCGTCGGTGCTGGATGTTGAGGGTGTGCTCCTATGGGCGTCGCACACCTCAGCGGGGGACTTTCTCTTCAGAGACATGATAACAGTTGACCACTTCGAAAACTTTATCAAATAAACTGCAGAATAAACAACGCGAAGACCGACGGTTTGTGGTTTCACACGGGCGACACTGTTTAATTGAAACTGCGCACAAAACGGTCAAACTCTCTGTGACGTCAAAGATTCCACTCGCCCAGACGCCCTTTTCGAATTCGAATGAAGCTGAACTCTTGTCAATGCTCACAGCGGGGAAAAGTATTGTTTTCTATAATGTTTAAACATCTAACCTCATCCTTTCACTTCATAATAAAATAAAATATATTTCTAGTTTTATTTAATAACAATATTTATATTTAAGGTCAGAGTAATTGGGTTTGACAGGATTCATTTGAGAACAACTATTCAAAATTGTGTTAACCCTTTAACTGACTTCTCAACCATACACATTTTGAGTCACTATATTTAACTGAGAGGAGTACCTAACTTTACTCAAACTGACTGATCCATCTCTATCATCTGGTTGAGGTATATTATGCCCAAAAAATCCACTAGATGTCACAGTGTCAATCAACAGCACTTGTCACAATACTTCTAACAAATAAATCACCCCAGCCATGTGAACTGTTTTTGGTGAAATTTTGCAAGCTAAGCACATTTTTATTTGTATTTTTTTTTACATATTACACTGTAAGAGCCTTAACTTTACGAAATGATGTTACTTGGTACTATGAAAAATTTTAAGTATATTTTTAATAATTTTTCAAAAACATGCTCCATTACAATGCACTATTAAAACTTGGTTGTAATTCAAGTTTTGGAATAAAGACCTAAGTTTGGTCTTGTTTTAAAGAAAACACTCAGCAGATTATTGCTGAAGTAAAAACACTTCAAAAAATAAAAGTATGAAAAAGTTATTGAAGTTTTAAATTTACATTATATCAAATATACTGTACTAAATATTTTTTCTTTTATATAAAATATATATTTTACAAAATATTTTTTCCTATAAAAACAAAGCCATATATCTAACCAAATTGTGTTCCAAATTTGAAGTTGAAATTGAAGTTCTCATGAGATTTTGTTTATAGGCGTAATACCAAAAATGACATCAATTCCATTGAATTTAGTTGTATGCATTCTCCTGTAACAAATTAATACATTTCTGTCCAAATATCACTTCTGTTACAAAATATGGAACCTTCACATACATTTTGTATGATCCTTTAATGCAGCTTAAAGCAAGCACGTCACATCAGTATTGGATCGGTATAAGGTTAATACAATAGATGAAAACACAAGGAAAAAAAATTCGGCATAAATCTGAAAACTTTTACACAAAAATGAAGGCCTAGTAGAGGATAAATGCAATGTATGATAAAAAAAAATATATAATAATATGCAAGCTAATGATGTAGTTGAGGATTTGTGTGGTATATGGATACAAAAGTACTTTATATCTCCAAAAACACAGTATTAATGAATAGATGATAAAAAAGATATATTATTTTATGACTAAAAATGTTTTTTTTTTTTTAATTACTCAATCAATTGTAGGGGTCGTACAGACCCCGAAGCCCAAAGCGTAAACAGGAAACGAAGACCATTTGAAGGTAAAACAAAAAAACTAGATAAAATTCAAAATTCTGACAGAAAAGTTAAAATAATGACATGAAAAGTAATAATTATGACATCCTAAGTCATCATAAGAGATAAGAAGTGGAAATAATGAGATAAAAATCTGAAATTATGAGATGAATGACAAATATCTCATGACTTAGTAGCCCATCTCTTGTGTCATTTATGATTTCCAAAAGCATTTTTTATGTGGTGGAAATGGAATAATTTGTAATAAGAAATTAAAAAAAAAAAAATGCCAGTTTACACTATGTTTATTTGAGTGGTTTTAGTAGGCTAACTCATAATTTTGAGTTACTTTGAGGCCCGTTATTTAGAAGTGTCCCCTAGCGGCCCCGGGGTGAGTGGCACCACTGTGAGAAGCTCACCGAACCGATTCAGTGCGCGAGTCATCCGTTTGAATCATTCTGAATCACAAACCGACTGCTGTCTGGTGTGATCAATCAACTTAAAAGAACCGACTCAAAAGAGTAATTCATTCAATAACATTCATTTAGTAGTTCAGATCGCAAACAGCCATCACAAAATCCCAAATATTGTTTAGCCAATTCTGTAAGCAGTACGTAGGCCTAGGTATAAATAAAATCCGTTTTAACTAACAAGAATCTATGGAAGCCCATTTCCACCACATTAGAAAGAAAGTTATGCGTTTTTAAATCTTAATTATGACATAAAAAGTCAAACTTATTACACAAAATATGCAAATTATGATTTTCTTATGTAAAAGGAATAGCGCTGCATTAGCACCTCCGCGAGCTCTCCATGTATAGCCTACGTCGTGGTTCGTTTCCGGCCGTTTACGGGGACGAACATCCCACTTTTCATGTCAATTATGCGACGAAAAGTTAAAATCATGAGATTATAAAGTCATAATATTACGTACTCGATCATCTGAGATTAAACAAAATGATGATGTACCCAGTCATAATTATCTATTCACGTGATTGACAGATTGCCCCACCCTCATCGTCATCAGAGAAAAGCGAGAAGAAATTAATAAGAGGGCGCATTAATAAATAAAGATAAATAAAAACAAACAAACAAACAGGATTTGTCCATTTTGATTTCATGGTGACTTTATTCATGTATTCAACATTATGGTTTATGACCAGAGCAATTAATTTCCTTTGGTTAGTTCAGAATCACATGAGGGAATAGTGCAAAACTTCCTGATTAAGATTCAATAAAGTGTTTTGATTATTTATAATAACATCAATTAATACATTAGTCATTCACAGTGTTCAGCAATTGTCCCGATAGATGATTTAATGCTAATAAACTCCTCTCTACGCTTCAGAGATAGCAGGGAGATGTCCCGCTGATATCCATCTTGTATCGTGTGTTTCCTTCATTCCTCCACCGGGGAGGTACAGTGCAAGAGTACATGACCTGAGTAGAGCACACACACACACACACACACCCGCAGTGTGAGGCTTGACCTGTCCCGGAGCGTCACTGTGCCGAGGGCTTCATCTGCAGGGCCATTGCTTCTTCAGCCGGATCTGGATTTGCTGCAAGAGCAAAGATTGCGCAATTAATCAATAGAGAAACAACTGTGTTTTTGAAAGCGAATGCAAATGACTGTCATACTGTTGGTGTTGAGGTCCGCCTGTCCTCTGTGCCGCTTCCTGAACAGTCCTGGGAAACATTTCAGGGGCCAGAACAAGCCGCTCTTCCTGCCAGCGCCGCTTTCTGCAACACAGAGAGCCAGAAGAACGACTCATTCAAAGCCTGCTTTCTTCCTCTCCGTCTTCTGGGGCCTCCAGGCATTATAATTTCCCAAATCATGTGACGCGTGAACAGAGGAGCTGACAACAACCTACTCATTATGGATATATACGGCTCATTGTATTTTTTTTTACAAACATTCGTGTCAAGGCAAGAAGCTTCAGTCAGTTTGAACACTTAAAGGAGTCATTCACTTTAAAAAAAAACTTTTGCTGATAATTTACTCACCCCCATGTCATCCCAGATGTCCATGTCTTTCTTTCTTCAGTCGGAAAGAAATTAAGGTTTTTGATGAAAACATTCCAGGATTTTCTCCATAATGGACTTCAATGGGAACCAAACAGGTCAAGGTCCAAATGAGAGTTTCAGTGCGAACTGTTCAAAGGGCTTTAAACGATTCCAGACGATGAATAAGGGTCTTATCAAGCGAAACGATCGCTCATTTAATAAATAAATAACAAAGTTTAAGTTTTATAAGCTCAAATGGTCGCCTTGCTCTGTTCTGTGATGCGCGTTCGTGACTCTCCTGTTCAAACTCGTTCATCAAAATGAATGAATCTTTTTTCGAGTCATGACTCGAAGGGTCCTAGATAAGACCCTTTTTCATCGTCTGGTGTCGTTTAAAGCCCTTTGAACAGTTTGCACTGAAACTGTCTTTTGGATCTTGAACCGTTTGGTTCCCATTGAAGTCCATTATATGGAGAAAAGTCAAAAACCTTAATTTCTTTTCGACTGAAGAAAGAAAGACATGGACATCTGGGATGACATGGGGGTGAGTAAATTATCAGCAAAAGTTTTTGCGATCTTTTAAAGATTAATCGTGCAACTCTGAAGTTAATCTTTAATAAGATTTCCTAAATAAAATATTTCAGTCTTTATTTAGGAAAGTTTAAGTTTCAATAGTTTGCAAGAGCACGAGTATAAAGACAATGAGTCTGTATATGAGAATTAGATGAGTATTATGAGTGAGTTTGATTTTGTTAAATTATGTTAAATGTCCCGGGAAACCATGTCTTGCGCGTAACGCAGCAGTCTAAAAACATTTCATAATTACTTTAAGTTTTGGCAAACTGGGGACTAATTCGTATGAATTTGTACATCTCATTCGCACAATTTTGTATGATCTGCTTACGCCCCACTGAGGGTTAGGTTTAGGGGTGGACCTTAAATTCAGCATTAAATGGAAGTTGCGCTAGTGTTTTCTTCACTATTGTGACATGTCTGAGTGAAACGCCTACAGGAACAATAGCTTGATTTATTCTACAGGGAACTGATTGGATTATTGGGGTTTGCTATTGCTGGATCTGATGTGAGTGACGGGTTCAGAGTTTGAGTCAGAATTGAGTGATATAAACTCACAATTGCGAGTTATAAAGTCAGAATTCATTGCGTGATATAAAATCACAATTTTGAATAATAAAGTCAGAATTATGTGATATTAACTCACAATGGTAAATTATAAAGTCAGAGTTGCGTGATATAAACTCACACACAATTGCGAGTTATAAAATCAGAATTGCGTAATAAACTCACAATAGTAAATTATAAAGTCAGAGTTGCGTGATATAAAGTCAAAATTGCAAGTTATAAAGTCAAAATTGCAGAAAAAAGTCATTTTTTTAAGTTTATATCTTAAATTATGGAGGTCTATGGTCACCACTTTAAAAAGTGTGCACAGAGAAGTCCAAATTAGAAAGTCTGTGGATGCTCTTTGAGGTGGTGACCATAGACCTCCATTATATGACTGACAGACAAGAACGGTTTGACCTGAAAATATCAAAAGTCAGAATTGCGTGATATAAAATCACAATGGAAAATTATAAAGTTAGAGCTGCATGATATAAACTCACAATGGTAAATTATAAAGTCAGAGTTGCGTGATATAAACTCACAATAGTAAATTATAAAGTCAGAGTTACGTGATATAAACTCACAATTCCAAATTATAAAGTCAGAGTTGCGTGATATAAACGCACAATTGCGAGTTATAAAATCAGAATTGCGTGATAAACTCACAATAGTAATAAAGTCAGAGTTGTGTGATAAAAAAGTCACAATTGCAAGTTATACAGTAAAAATCGCAAGTTATAAAGTCAAAATTGCAGAAAAAAGTCAGTCTTTTAAGTTTATATCTTAAATTATGGAGGTCTATGGTCACCACCTTAAAGAGTGTGCACAGAGAAATCCAAATTAGAAAGTCTGTGGATGCTCTTTGAGGTGGTGACCATAGACCTCCATTATATGACTGAAGGACAAGAGCGGTTTGACCTAAAAATATCAAAATTGAAACTACAGCGGAAACAAAGACACCTACATCTTGGATGCCCTTGAAGTAAGCTAAAACATAGCAAAAATGAATTTCAAAGTCAACTATCCCTTTAATTTTCGGGTGTTTTTTTTTTGTATTTCCAGCACTTTGAGCTGCCACCCTACTTTTGATCTCTTTGCGAGCGAACGCAAAGTTTCTCGAGGGAACGCAGAAGCACTTCTTTTTTTTTTATTCACCATGTCCCTTTAAGGGCTCCGTAGTAAAGTGACGGCCAAACAGTGCACTGTGTTGAGCGTCTAACCTGCAGACATTGAGGACTTCACAGCCCGGCAGGTGCTCCATCTGATCTCCTGCAACACATCCGGGCACTTTGAGACGTACCGGCCGGTCCATATGGCCTGTTGGGGGTGATTGATAAACACTGATCGCATTGATCGGTCCAGTAGTTCCACTGACGCGCGGCTGTCAGATCGATCGCTGTCCGAGTGGACGAGTCCCAGCAGAGCCGGGCGGAGCGCGTTTCTCTTTAAGCGAGCTCTCACGTCCTTCAGGATCTCCCTCAAACACACCTCGTTCTCCTTCTCACACACATACTCGTGTCTGAAGATGAATATGATCACGGAGCAGTTGATGGCTCTCTGCTTGCCGCCGACGTTTCTGCTTGAATTCAGGCTTTTATTCTCGAGTGGGTCTGGTTTGGTGTGTCGATCATCAGGAATAGACGAACTTTGTTCTGATTGGTCGGGAATGCAGACGTTTGTTTGGATTTTGATTTCGCCGTTACTATTGCCAATAATACAGTCGTGGATTTCATCATGCTCCCCGCTGTTAAACATATCAGCGATAAAGTCCTGAAAAATGCCAGTGTCTCCTTCAGGTCCGCTCACCGCGCATACTAAATGAATGTTACTTTTCCCACCGATTTGAAGCAGAACTCGCTGGAATGGATCAACATGCTCGCGTTCAGAGGCCATTACCAATGTCTATTTATGTCTTTAGCACAAGACAGCGTTGTCAAAGATGTTTTAAAAGGCAAACTTACATGAAAAACTCATTCGAGACTATTTTACATGCAGAACTGCAGAAATCTCTCCGAGTGGACGTGTCCTTCGCCTTGTCTGTAGGAGGGTTTATTTACTCAAGATTGACAAGCTCGTGAAGGTGGGAGTGCTGCTTTTCGTCTGATTGGATAAGCAAATATATAGGCGGGGCTTATTTCAACGTGATTGACAGGCTACAGGCGCTGCACATAGCGATCGGTTTATGACATCAAAAGCATAAGGTACTTTGAAATCTTGTAATTTTTTAAATACACGTTATGTTCCAAATTCACAATTATTACAGTAAATTAAATCCCAGAATTACAGGGATATCAAAATCATTTTTTACCCTTTGATGATATGGTTCCTTTTCAAAGTTTTAACGGGTAACATTATCGACATTTAAATCCAATAACACACTACAGGATTTATGATATTATAATACTTTGGATTGTATTAACTTATAATACTCAAACAACCAATGAATGCTGCTGTGAGTGCGCCATTAACAATATTCTCTCTATTTTTTTTTCCTCTTTTTGAACGTTATAAAAAAACACTATTGTGGAGGTTGTCTTTGTGACCGCTACTGTTGACTGTTTTGAAAGTTATATTAAACTGTCTGAAAAATAAACATGGTACATTTCTGTATATAATAAGAGTATAAACTATAATCGTGTGTTGTAAGTCAACATTTGAACGGCTTAAAGTTTGTTTGTTTTTTCATTTGTGTCATTAGATGTTTAAAGGTTTTTTTCCATGTTCATGATGACAGAGGTCTAGGGGCGATGCAACCATAAGTTTCAAAACAGTCAATCTATACACAGCCTACATAATAGAGAGCCTTTTCACGAGCCATTGTGACTTGTGACGTCAGAACTACAGTCACCGCGCTGTCACAAAACTATCATTGCACAGGCTTCCGAACAACATTAATATAAGAGAACAGTGGCTAATATTTATTTATTTACAAATGCCAGAGCAATTTAGTTGGACCTTAAAGGGATAGTTCACTTTGAAATTAATTTTTGATATGTATTATCTTACCTCAAGGGCATCCAAGATGTAGGTGTCTTTGTTTCCACAGTATTTTCAATTTTGATATTTTTAGGTCAAACCGTTCTTGTCTGTCAGTCATATAATGGAGGTCTATGGTCACCACCTCAAAGAGCATGCACAGAGAAGTCCAAATTACACATGATTTAATGACTCGTAAATGTAAGTACACATTGATGGCCTAAGACACGAAACGAGCGGTTTGTGTGAGAAAACAAACAGTATTTATATCGTTTTTACCTCTTGTAACCACAGTCACGTTCAAGTGATCTGACAGCACAGGCGCTTCAGTCTGCGCAATCAACAGAAACCCCCGGAAGTGATCTCTCACGTACGTTACTCATTATTTACACAGAGATTTCAGAAGTGTTACCTTTCACTGTGAAGATCTAAACATAGATATACATGAAATCGCAATGGAAGACGATTTCGATATATCAACAGACAACGTTGATTTTTTTTTTGCGCAACCGCGCAAGAGATCACTTGGACATGGCTGTGGTTACAAGAGGTAAAACGATATAAATACTGTTCGTTTTCTCACACAAACCGCTCGTTTCGTGTCTTAGGCCATCAATGTGTACTTACATTTACGAGTCATTAAATCATGTTTAATTTGGACTTCTCTGTGCATGCTCTTTGAGGTGGTGACCATAGACCTCCATTATATGACTGACAGACAAGAACGGTTTGACCTAAAAATATCAAAATTGAAAATACTGTGGAAACAAAGACACCTACATCTTAGATGCCCTTGAGGTAAGCTAAAACATACCGAAGATTAATTTCAAAGTCAACTATCCCTTTAACCGTTTAAATAGTGACTGCTCCGTCAATCAGGCACAATTCAATGCCGCTTTTTCAAAGAAGCTTCCCTACAGTCCATAGTTTTACGAGTTTACCTTGGGCATCAATTGCAGCATATGATCTCCCATCCTAAATCACATACTTGAGCACTATATGCCATTTTGTAGTATAAATAGTGCAAGGAGTCTGTTCACACTGAAAACTTTAAGTACCCGGATGATACACTTATTTAACCGAGAAAACTAAGTGTGTAATGTTGGACACTCGAACGTTCATAAACTACACGGTTGGTTACGTATAGTGCATAACAGTGTATAAGTGCATAGTGTATTGTACATCATTTGTGTTTTCAATGGCATATCCTATAAACAACTGTATAAAGCTCCTATAAGACCAGAAAGCTCAGAAAGATAGTTTTGCAGTGTTTAGTCCGCAGAACAATCCAAAAACACATTAAATATTAGTACACCCACTGAAGAGATTATAGATATAATATTAAGCCATTACTTTGGACCTACATTTATTATTAATTTTCATTATTCAATTGATTTTTTTTTTCCTTAATTAAAAACTTAAAATGTCAAAGTTAGCTATCCAAACCGCCATTAAAAAGCATTCGAACAGTTCTCCGGATATTTTTCAATAAATAACTAGCTTTGTAATTAATGATAAGCTGAAGTCTTGGGTAAACAGGCCTCCCGACCTTTGACCAGCCATGACTATTTGCAGTCTTCTTCATTGCAGAGGATGATAAAGTTATTGTAATAAGAAGTCCACGTGAGTGATCACTGTAAATCTGTTGTCATTTAATCTGACACGTAACTTCCTGTTTACTGTTCGCTGCTCACTAACAATATCAAATGCATTAAAATTATAAAATTAATTAATCAATTATATAATACATTAATTGGAGTTCTGAATCTGATCAGTCATATGGCATTTATGGCTTAAGGTTAGCTATTTTTGAAATTGACTCACAAAATGAAATCTATAAACTGATTTTTTCCAACAGAAAGAATGAAAAAATGCTGTAATGCCTGAATATTTCATCTTAAAATGCATAAAAATGTCAAATGTTTCACTGATCATGTTTGATGTGTGATTTAAGAGTTTTGGTAGAAGGTTTTCAATAAAGAAATATATGGTAACACTTTACAATACGGGTGCACTAATAAGCATTATTTCATGCTTAACTAATGCACAAGATAATAGTGAATTAATGTGTAACTAATGATTGTCTATTCATTAATGATTACCACATTAGGAACTAATTAAGAGTCTGTAAGGTTAATGTATTAGTTCATACATGAATTGTTATTAATTAAATATGTAATTGTGGATTAATTGCATTATAACTCATAGTGTTAATTAATATGTTAATTACCAGAATAAGCCAAAGCCGTGCATTTCAACTTCCAGATAATATGACAGGTACACTAATATGCATTAATATATGATTAATTACTTCATTGTTAGTGCAAATGTATGTGCAAATTACTACAATTACTAAATGACTAGGTAATAATGATGTGCCCCACCAAGTAAAGTCATACCATAATGATACCTTTGCAAATCATTAGCTAATGATTAATTAAAGCAGACAACTGGAAGTTGAAGTGCATAGCTTTGACTAATTGTGATAATTAACACATTAATTTACACCATTAGTTAATAAAATATGTTATTAAGGAACTGATACTCACATTGAATTAATAGCAATTCATGTATTACTTAATCTATTATTCATATAGACTCTTTATTAGTTGCTGATGCAGTAATCATTAAGTAATGGTTTACTTCCTCGTGAGTTATACATAACTCATGATTATCTGTGCATTAGTTAAGCATGACTTAATGCATATTAGTGCACCTGTATTGTAAAGTGTTACCAAACATATTTATTCACTGTACATTTGCTTTTCCAACAATTTCACTGTCCCTCTTTAAAAAATGATCAATTTATTGCTAGAAGTGTTTGTTTTTGATCAAAAATGTGTTTTGTTTGCTATTTACTTTTCTGTACAAAATTAAAAAAAAAATGCAACAAGCTTTACATTTATAAATATTGATGCAAAACTTAAGAGTTTGGTTTGTAGCTTTCAACACATTTGTCCAGAAGACTATAGCTAACATTATCTTTGTGACAAATCAGACAATAAACCTTAACATCAGGTCATTTAGTGATTGTTTTCTTATTCCTGGAATGTTTTTTGAAACTTGATCCACTAGTTTTTATAAATCCGGCCAGATTTGCATATGATTGAAATATGTTGCAGGTCAGGATGACTATTGTCAGATGATCAGTATGAGGAAACATGCAATTCCCATCAGGGTCATTCAATGTCAGCCTAACCAGGCCCCTGGCTAATATGTTTCTTTTAATTTTTCTGGTGATAGTAAAACATAAAGAAGAAAGCTATAATATAAAATGCAATGAATGTATATTTACTAAGTAATCCACTATTTTGTTGAGCGGGTCAAAATGACAACTTTCACATGAGATTTGGAGACACATTAGAGGGGTATAAAATGACTGGTAGCATAATTTTATTTTTATAGAGAGATTGGAAGGTCTATAAGTAAAATATTTAGCAATCTTTGACAGTGACAGGTAAGAAAATGGGGGAAAATACTTTTTTTCTGGTTCTTAACAAACTTTTCCTTTGGCCCTCGGTTGTTCAATCCCAGAGATTTGGAGATATTAATGCGGCTCCATGAGTAAATTGGTCAATTGTACACATTTTCAGTGGTCAAAAACCAAATGTGGGTCACTCACTTTGCATACAGCTGATACTTTTTTCTTTTAAAGAGGAATATCTGAAAAATAAATAACACAACTGCATAAAATATAGTCCATGCTCATAAGATCTTCATTTTAAGGCCCTTTATGGTTCATTCCTGGAAATATTGGGATGTCAGTGCGCCAAAATGTAAATGTCATACTGTTGATCCCTTGGTAGCTTCAGAATCTGTTAAAATGAACAAAATCCCGTCTTCCAAATACCCCTGAAACTGATTCAAATATAGATTCTTATAAATACACTTTTTAGAGCAAGTTAGTGTGCCTCAACTTTACTTTCAGTTTATTTTTGGTACTCAGAGAGTTATGCTTAATGCAATTGTTTTGATAGGAAACAAGATAGATAGTTTTAACATTATTTATTCTTCAGTCATTTCCTTTTAAATGCAATAGGTATCAGCTGTGTGCAAAGTGAACCACAGCTGGATTTTGATTCAATTACAACAAACTGAACATGGAGCCGCACTGAGATTTCCATGAGATTGAACCATATGAGGCCTTAAAAATGAAGATTTTAAAAGAAAAGTTTGTACCCCCCTGTAATTTGGCTCCAAATCTCAAGTGAAAACTGTCATTTTGACCCCCTTGACAAAATAGTGGATTACTCAGTAAATATACATCTGTGACAAATCAATCATTCTTGGTAAACATGCTATTTGGTTATTTAAGATAAGATGAAAAGCTTCACATATTAAAATAGATTTCCGTCTTCTATCACCAATCTTTCTTGATAATCTTGATAGAATAAAAAAAAAAGATCTGGGCTGCGTTTCCCAAAAGCATCTTAGGCCAAAGTAGATCGTAGAACCATTGCCATGAATGGTCTATCTATATGATCAACTCAGCTTACAATTTCTTACTTTTGAGAAATGCTGCCCTGGACGAAGCAATTGGGATGTAAAGAGTCTTTGTTAAATCTTTGAGGACGTTCTGAGACAAAGATGATCTTCAATCCAGTTTAGGGTTAGCTTAAATTTATTTTAGGCTAGCTTTGGGATTATAGCAGTCTCAAACACCAAAATAATTTAATTAAATATTTTTTAAACAAGTGAGAGAAAAAAAAATACTGATATGTCTCATCTGATCTTAACTTATCTTCTAACTGTTTGTTTATTTAGGTTTCTTGAAATTTCCTCATTACTGATTCTGGTTAAGTCACTTGCAGTGCCAAGTAGTTTCACAAACATTTAAACAAAGAGTCGCATTGTCTTGATGGGTTCAGATTGTTATCAAGTGTTACTTCCTCCTAATAGATAAATGCAAATGTTGTTACAATATTGTACTAATTTTAAACTTAATTCTAATATAAACACTAAAATTTCGCCAGAATTTTGTTTAAATATACAGTATTTATAATGTTTTTTAAATATATTGCATTACTTATAAAAAAAGCTTTAGATTTTCCTATAAACATTAAAGGAACTATAAACATTTCCTATATGCACATTAAAATGTTTAGGATAAAATTAAGAATGCGAATTGATGTGGCTAGAAACAGTATAGGAGGAACTCGTAGAAACTTAATGATGGAAACATGCAAGACTCAAAATGGCAGCTGGAGAAAAGGTTTTATTGATATTTAAATATATGTTATAGAAACACAGAATTTGAGATACACACTGAATATATATATATATATATATAAACATTATAACATTTTAATTAAAAATAAACATTCAACTGGCCAGGAAATTTCTGTAAACAACTGACTTGACAAAACCTGTTTAATCTGTAAAGTGCCAATTTCATTGCAGGATTGCATGTGGACGGACAGTAGTTTTCCATGTCAGATCCTCAGGCCAACAATTTTCTTTGTTTCTTCACAGTAATCCTGATGTTCCCACTAAAGTTTGCTGGTAAATGCTTGGCAAACTGAAATGAAAATTGACAATGTTATCTGCATGTTAGGAACAACACATTCTAGGTCCCAGTTTTATGGCAGGGCCCATCTTTTACTAACACAGTGGAGAAAAGTTTCATTTTGATTGGATCTTGGTGGACTAGCACAGAAACAAATTCCAACACCATCTGATAATGATGCTAGGACTTCTCATTGGTCCACAGGCAGTTTATGCCCTGAACCAAAATTGAATAAGCCCTAAGCCAAGCACAACACATTTATTAAAAAACTGCATTTTTGCAGTTACAATAAATGGCCATTTTTGCATTTACAGCATTTTCAAATGCTGTAAACTATGGGAGTCTAGGTGTAGCCTATAGGATTCATTAGCCTAATATGAAGGTAATAATAAACTGTTTTGTAGCTATGCAAACACTTAAATTACACTTTTATTTATTTTTATAATAAGACGATTATATGAAATATAAACATTTAAATGGTGGCTGTCATAAAAACTTGCCAGATTTATTCAAATATGCATTAAATATTGAAGAAAATTAAGATTATAATGCATATGTAATATGTTGTATATATTTAGCAAAATGTTCCTCTCGAGAGTTATTTTTTTCTAGCTGACTAACGAGTTTATGTGGGTTTTCTGAGGTAAATATGAAGATGCATGAAATTGATTACAAGCTGTTTAACTGACGTATTTCCACGGTTGAAACGCTGATTGAGCGAATCAATGTGACATGATACGGATTTCGAAAAGTTGTACTCTATCTTTTAACACACTTTCAGATGCTCGTTCATGTTTATTTCGCGCTGTGACTGGTATTATTAAGCCGGAAGAGAGATCAGCGCTGCTGCTTCTCGTGAGCTGCGCCAGAGCGATCTCACGCCACAGCGGAAAAACGCTATTCATGTTTTTGAATTTCTAAACAAAATGGACGTAATTTGAAAATTGAGACTTTGTTTCATATCAATAGTAACAAAGGTTTATAGTAGCAATAGTAACAAGATTATTGCGATTTTTTGGATGCGCGCAGCCGCGATACAATGTTCCATTCATTCAAATGAAACAGGATGACTAATCGATTCTTGAGATTTAAGAATCGATATCGGTTCGTAAAAATGAGAATCGATTAATATCGAGAAATCAATATTTATTACCCAGCCCCACCCTCCAGAGTAAAAATCTTAAAAACGCTCCACCGCCCCGTTCCCGTGTAAAGGGTAAAAATGCAAAAGTCTGCTTGACAGTGAAGGTTGTACGCAGGCGCGCGGACTTGGTGTTCTTGTGTGGCAGTGCTTCACATTGCCACCTAGCCGCCTGGAGTGCATACTACATTGAATTTCACACACTTTACGCCACTTTGGCGTTTTCTCTTCAGAATCGTTTCCGTGTAAACATAGCCTCAGACTACATGTCAGAGTCACATGGAGTGTTCTAGCAGATTGAGCTCAAACAGAAGAAGAAGAAGCCCAGCTTACACAGATAGGACTCGTGCTTGTAGCGCAGGGACATCCAGGTTATAGAATCTGGCGAATGTGAACGGCGAGGACCAGAAGGCCATCGCCAATGGACACTCCAAGGGACCATACCCAGACCATACCTGGTGGAGTGCGCTTTTACTCCAATGGGGCACTGTAGGCCCATTGAAGCATCCAGTTGGACAGTCTTTGATTTGCGACCGGATTCCCTTTGGTGCGGGCAAATAGTACACAAAGTACACAAAGAGCTGCAGGCCGTCACACAAGTGTCGCCAATGGACACTCCGTGGGACCATACCCAGGATGAGGCCATGCCTCTGGTGGAGTGCACTTTTACTCCAATCTTTGATTTGTGGCCGGATTCACTTTGGAGCGGCCAAATAGTACACAAAGTACACAAAGAGCTGCTCTGACTGCCTGAATGGGCTGCCTCAATATATACTATTAAGGCCCGAACAGGGCAGAGTAAATTAAACTTTTGCTCATCCTCTGATGGGGAAAAAAACAGAGAGAGTAATAACCTTTGCTCTGAACGGAGTACAGTTTGAGGACGGCCTACAGTCATTAGGGTCAAACTCAAGGCTAGAAGCACTTACAGAGAGCGCTTGCAAGTCACCCACTCGTTTGACCGATGCTAAGGTTAGCAGGAGAGCAGTCTTTACCGGAAGGGTCTGTAATTCAGCCAGCTGGAGTGGCTCCAAGGGATGTCCGATGGCAAGTCCTATGTAGGAACCGCGAGGGTTCTACCTCCTAGACCCCTTCAGAAAGTCAACAACCAGGTTGTTCTTGCCCATGTGCTGGCTGGCCTCAGGAGCATGAAATGCTGCTATGGCCGCCACATAGACTAAGCATACAGTAGAAGGGGTGCAACCCTTATACAGCAGCTCCTGAAGGAATGCGGTACCAGTGAAATGCCATAGGATGTAGGGTCTTCAGTCCGAACTGTGCACTAGTTGGAGAAGACAGACCATATAAGGGCATAGAGGCGTCTTACGGACAGGGCTCTAGCCTCACAAATAGTGTTCAGGAGTCTCGCAGGGAGGTCCATCAGCTCCTGTTGTGGGGGCAGAGGTGAAGGGCCCACAACTCTGGTTGGGGGTGCCAGATTGTACTTTTCACTTTGGAAATGAGTGCCTACCTCAGGAGTATTGGCTACGGGGCTGCTGGTTTCGCCAGAGGGGATCTGTGCGGCTGTCCTCGCTGATCCATCTGAAGACCTGAGGGAGCAGAACTGGAGCGAAAATATATAGAGGGATGCTGGACCATTCCTGGGCCAGCATGTCTCTGTCCCTCGAGAAATATATTGGGCAGTGAGAGTTGTTTTCTGAAGTGATGAGGTTGAGCTGAGGTTTCTTAAAGAAGATACTCCAGATCATGTGAACCATCTGGGGATGAAGTGTCGCTCTTCCGAGGGCACGTTGCCCTGGAACTGCATGCTTGGTTCAACCCTTGGTTCAGTCTGCCCAGTTGGGTTATGGCCAAAAGAGGAACTGACTCACCAGTTTGTACAGAGGCCTTGATCTGAGTCCACCTTGGTGGTTTATTTAGGACACAACTGCCATCTGTTATCCGATCGGACTAACACACAGACTAACACACTAACACACATGCCTTTTCAGATCTGACAGGAAGGTTCTGAGGGCCAGAAAGACATTAACGTTTTTCCGTGCCCGACCAGGAGCCGCAAGCCGGCTTGCCCTCATACAGAGCTCCCCAACCCGCGTTGGAGGATAAACTTCCTTCTAGAAACCATTCCTAGGTCCACACCCGATTGGAACCAACGAGGGTCTCTCCAAGGGGTCAGGGCCATAATGCAGCTGTGATCCTCCTTGATGCGGAGCATGGGCTGGAACCTGGGGTTTCAGCCAGTATTGAGGGGCTGCATGTGGAGCATGCTCCACTAAAGTATTGGTGACGTGGAGGACATTAGGCCTGGCATCCTCTGAAACTTCCTGAGGGGAAACTTCCTGAAATCGTCAAGGCTCATTCTGGCATAAGTGTAGCATACATTTGGGCTGAATCAAGAAGAACTGCACCCAGGAACGAGGTTTGCAGGCAGGGAGACAGTGAGCTATTGGCAATATTGATCCTAAGTCCAAGGCATTCCAAATGGCTGAGGACCACAGATCTGTGAGCGTCTAGCTCAGGATGCATACTACCTTCTGTCTAAGAGGTAAACTTATAGTCAAGACCGCCGAAACCGAGACCAAGAGACTACCACGACCTGAGGGTATCGAGACCAAGACAAGACCAAGTCGAGACCAAGTCGAGACCAGAAAAGAAATTAAATATAATGTGGTTTATTATAATAATTATAATTAATAACAATTATGTAATGGATGAACAATTATGTAACCCAATTATGTTTTGTCCCCCCCACTATTTCCCAATGTAAGATTTTGTTTTGCATTGCCTGCCTATCTCTGCTGTTATAGGCATAAAGGTGCATAGCGCAAGTCTCTGAGTTTTTGCAGAACTATGTCCCCTCTGGTGACAAGCAAAACTGCAACCAGAGGTGTGCACACTCATGGACCACACGCACGCTTGCACGAACACGTTCACAACTAAAGGAGCAAATAGCCGCACAAATATTTTGTTTACAATCATGTCCAGAGGTTATAAAGTTATAAATCTGCAAAAATATGAAAGGAAAGGCATTTGAGTAAATTACACACTCATGTGTGAGGGGAAAATGGGGGTAGTAGAAAACTTCTGTTTTTGTTTCCATCTATCTCCATGTTAAACTGTTTTATGTGTTTCCTGTTTCCACTTATGATTGTATTATTATGAAAACACGTTCACAAACAATATAATTTATTACTGAAAAGTAATAAATTATAATGAAAAGTCTGCCCAACGTTGGAGTTTTATGTAAAGACATTCGATTTTGACATCAGATTAGGGCTGGGCGATATGGCCAAAAAATCATATCTCGATATTTTTTGGTCAAATGGCGATATACGATACATATCTCGGTACTTTCTACGTTTTCTATTTAGATAAAGAAAATCTTTATATTAAAAAAAAAATATATATATATATATATATACAGTATATTTACATTCGGCCCAATGATATCCTACAAACAATGTTGATATTGAAGGATATGGAAACAAATATAATATAGGCTATGCAATATATTATGTGCAAAAAGCTTTTGTTTTTATATTGACTAAAAGCTAAACTAAAAATGAAAATAAAAACAAAAACAAAAGCACAAACTAATTATATTAGCCTGCATTTGATTACCCCATTATAATCACTTTCACTTTCATTAAAAATATATACTTGTAGGTTTAAAATTCCACATATGGCACATTTATTTTCTCCAACAACAAATATTTTAGCAATATGTTTATTTTAGTCAGAATTATTGCGTACTACGTAGTACTATTCACGCGCATGCGCGCGCCGGCGCTCGTTCAAGGAAGCATGAATTTTAGCGGAGATTCACTTGCAGAAGCTCGTCCTCTTCTGACATGGACATATTTGTTGTGAAATGGACATATTTGCTTTACTTTCTAACATTTACAGATGGAGAATATGTGAAATGTAAGTTGAGCACTGAGGAAAGCACCACATCTCAAACGCATTAAACAGCGCAAGTATATCTGTCAGTCAGCAACAGTGTCTGTCAGAGCATTTGACAGGGCGGCAAGCTGCCTTAAACTTGTTAACTATATCAAAGTGATTTTGACGCAATTAATATAAGCTTGTGTCATGTTTAGGACAAATTGTACTACGTAGCCTAGCTACTTTCACTGCAGCAGCTCACACTGCAACCTCCGCTATTTTTTCAGATGTGCTCATATCAAACTACTGTATCGATATAAACGGTATTGCCTCATTCCATATCGTTTCAAAAAATATAACGATACATCGTACATATTCGATATATCGCCCAGCCCTACATCAGATCAATATTCATTTTTAACCTAACTTTTGCCCAACGTTGGACCTTGACGTCATAAAAAATTAGGTTTAGACATCAACGCAAATTTGTAGTCACTTGGACTATTTTAACGATGTCTTTAATAACTTTTCGAGGCCAGTAAGTTTCAATTCCTCAAGTAGCCACTGGACTAGTATGGAGGAGTGATCCAGCTCTCAGATTTCATCAAAAATATCTTAATTTGTGTTCCGAAGATGAACGAAGGTCTTACGGGGTTGGAACAACATGAGGGTGAGTAAATACTGACAGAATTTTCATTTTTGGGTGAACTAACCCTTTAACAGTACATCACTGCAAAGGTATTTTCAATTTATTTTTACTTCTAAGTAAAGAACGAAAAATAACTTCGTTGTGACTATATTGGGGGTATTGAATCACGCTCAGTCTCTTGTAAATTATGTATGCAGGAGTGCAAGCAATGAGTTGCTGGGTGCAGTTCACTTAACGACCACCGGTGTCACTAATAACAAGGGGTTCTGAATTCTATATAACCCCTTTAAAAGAGAGTTAAGAGAGTTGTTGTTTCCTTACTGCCATGGATACAATACAATTTACAATACAATCTAAATTGTAATTGCTAGCTGAATATATTTTTGTTGTTAATAATTTTTGAACTAAACAGAAAGTACATTTATAAAATTAAACAAAATATTTAAAAGATATAATATTAGCTTACCATGTCAATATATGAAATGATCTGATCATTGCTCAGCTCAGCGAAGGATCTCAATTTTAAAGTTGCATAAGCAGATGCTGTCATATCTGTAAAATTCAAATTCACAGATTCAAATCAGTGACAGGTGAATTTCGGTGGTGAATAATAAAAAAAACAACTGCATAAACAGATCAAATAAATTTTGCTTACTTCTGGGAAGAGCATCTGGAGATGAAAATGCTGACAAAGTGGTAGATGTGGTAGATGTTAGTGGTGTTGTTGTTGACTGAGTGGTAAATGATAGTGTTGTTGTTGACTGAATGGTAGATGTTTGTGGTGTTGTTGTTGACTGAGTGGTAGAAGTTGGTGTTGTTGTTGATTGAATGGTAGATGTTTGTGGTGTTGTTGACTGAATGGTAGATGTTGGTGTTGTTGTTGACTGAATGGTAGATGTTGGTGTTGTTGTTGACTGAATGGTAGATGTTGGTGTTGTTGACAGAATGGTAGATGTTGGTGTTGTTGACTGAATGGTAGATGTTGGTGTTGTTGACTGAGTGGTTGATGGTGGTGTTGTTGACTGAGTGGTAGATGTTAGTGGTGTTGTTGACTGAGTGGTTGATGTTGGTGTTGTTGTTGACTGAATGGTAGATGTTGGTGTTGTTGTTGACTGAGTGGTAGATGTTGGAGTTGTTGACTGAATGGTAGATGTTGGTGTTGTTGTTGACTGAATGGTAGATGTTGGTGGTGTTGTTGACTGAGTGGTAGATGTTGGTGTTGTTGACTGAATGGTAGATGTTGGTGTTGTTGTTGACTGAGTGGTAGATGTTGGTGTTGTTGTTGACTGAATGGTAGATGTTGGTGTTGACTGAGTGGTAGATGTTGGTGTTGACTGAGTGGTAGATGTTGGTGTTGTTGTTGACTGAGTGGTAGATGTTAGTGGTGTTGTTGACTGAATGGTAGATGTTGGTGTTGTTGTTGACTGAATGGTAGATGTTGGTGTTGGTGTTGACTGAGTGGTAGATGTTGGTGTTGTTGTTGACTGAGTGGTAGATGTTGGTGGTGTTGTTGACTGAATGGTAGATGTTGGTGTTGTTGACTGAATGGTAGATGTTGGTGTTGTTGTTGACTGAATGGTAGATGTTGGTGTTGTTGTTGACTGAATGGTAGATGTTGGTGTTGTTGTTGACTGAGTGGTAGATGTTGGTGTTGTTGTTGACTGAGTGGTAGATGTTGTTGTAGACTGAATGGTAGATGTTGGTGTTGTTGTTGACTGAATGGTAGATGTTGGTGTTGTTGTTGACTGAATGGTAGATGTTGGTGTTGACTGAGTGGTAGATGTTGGTGTTGTTGTTGACTGAGTGGTAGATGTTAGTGGTGTTGTTGACTGAATGGTAGATGTTGGTGTTGTTGTTGACTGAATGGTAGATGTTGGTGGTGTTGTTGACTGAATGGTAGATGTTGGTGTTGTTGTTGACTGAATGATAGATGTTGGTGTTGTTGTTGACTGAGTGGTAGATGTTGGTGGTGTTGTTGACTGAGTGGTTGATGTTGGTGTTGTTGTTGACTGAATGATAGATGTTGGTGTTGTTGTTGACTGAGTGGTAGATGTTGGTGGTGTTGTTGACTGAGTGGTAGATGTTGGTGTTGTTGTTGACTGAGTGGTAGATGTTGGTGTTGTTGTTGACTGAGTGGTAGATGTTAGTGGTGTTGTTGACTGAATGGTAGATGTTGGTGTTGTTGTTGACTGAGTGGTAGATGTTGGTGGTGTTGTTGACTGAGTGGTAGATGTTGGTGTTGTTGTTGACTGAATGGTAGATGTTGGTGTTGTTGTTGACTGAATGGTAGATGTTGGTGTTGTTGTTGACTGAGTGGTAGATGTTGGTGTTGTTGTTGACTGAGTGGTAGATGTTGGTGTTGTTGTTGACTGAGTGGTAGATGTTGGTGTTGTTGTTGACTGAATGGTAGATGTTGGTGTTGACTGAGTGGTAGATGTTGGTGTTGTTGTTGACTGAGTGGTAGATGTTAGTGGTGTTGTTGACTGAGTGGTAGATGTTAGTGGTGTTGTTGACTGAGTGGTAGATGTTGGTGTTGTTGTTGACTGAGTGGTAGATGTTGGTGTTGTTGTTGACTGAATGGTAGATGTTGGTGTTGTTGTTGACTGAGTGGTAGATGTTGGTGTTGTTGTTGACTGAGTGGTAGATGTTGGTGTTGTTGTTGACTGAGTGGTAGATGTTGGTGTTGTTGTTGACTGAATGGTAGATGTTGGTGTTGACTGAGTGGTAGATGTTGGTGTTGTTGTTGACTGAGTGGTAGATGTTAGTGGTGTTGTTGACTGAGTGGTAGATGTTGGTGTTGTTGTTGACTGAGTGGTAGATGTTAGTGGTGTTGTTGACTGAATGGTAGATGTTGGTGTTGTTGTTGACTGAATGGTAGATGTTGGTGTTGTTGTTGACTGAATTGTAGATGTTGGTGTTGTTGTTGACTGAGTGGTAGATGTTGGTGGTGTTGACTGAATGGTAGATGTTGGTGTTGTTGTTGACTGAATGGTAGATGTTGGTGTTGACTGAGTGGTAGATGTTGGTGTTGTTGTTGACTGAGTGGTAGAAGTTGGTGTTGTTGTTGACTGAGTGGTAGATGTTGGTGTTGTTGTTGACTGAATGGTAGATGTTGGTGTTGTTGTTGACTGAATGGTAGATGTTGGTGTTGTTGTTGACTGAATGGTAGATGTTGGTGTTGGTGTTGACTGAATGGTAGATGTTGGTGTTGTTGTTGTTGACTGAGTGGTAGATGTTGGTGGTGTTGTTGACTGAGTGGTTGATGGTGGTGTTGTTGACTGAGTGGTAGATGTTAGTGGTGTTGTTGACTGAATGTTAGATGTTGGTGTTGTTGTTGACTGAATGTTAGATGTTGGTGGTGTTGTTGACTGAATGGTAGATGTTGGTGTTGTTGTTGACTGAATGGTAGATGTTGGTGTTGTTGTTGACTGAGTGGTAGATGTTGGTGGTGTTGTTGACTGAGTGGTTGATGTTGGTGGTGTTGTTGACTGAGTGGTAGATGTTGGTGTTGTTGTTGACTGAATGGTAGATGTTGGTGGTGTTGTTGACTGAGTGGTAGATGTTGGTGTTGTTGACTGAATGGTAGATGTTGGTGGTGTTGTTGACTGAATGGTAGATGTTGGTGTTGTTGTTGACTGAGTGGTAGATGTTGGTGTTGTTGACTGAATGGTAGATGTTGGTGTTGTTGTTGACTGAATGGTAGATGTTGGTGTTGTTGTTGACTGAGTGGTAGATGTTGGTGTTGTTGTTGACTGAATGGTAGATGTTGGTGTTGTTGTTGACTGAATGGTAGATGTTAGTGGTGTTGTTGACTGAATGGTAGATGTTGGTGTTGTTGTTGACTGAATGGTAGATGTTGGTGTTGTTGTTGACTGAATGGTAGATGTTGGTGTTGTTGTTGACTGAATGGTAGATGTTGGTGTTGTTGTTGACTGAATGGTAGATGTTTGTGGTGTTGTTGTTGACTGAATGGTAGATGTTGGTGTTGTTGTTGACTGAATGGTAGATGTTGGTGTTGTTGTTGACTGAATGGTAGATGTTGGTGTTGACTGAGTGGTAGATGTTGGTGTTGTTGTTGACTGAATGGTAGATGTTGGTGTTGTTGTTGACTGAATGGTAGATGTTGGTGTTGTTGTTGACTGAATGGTAAATGTTGGTGTTGTTGTTGACTGAGTGGTAGATGTTGGTGGTGTTGTTGACTGAGTGGTAGATGTTGGTGTTGTTGACTGAATGGTAGATGTTGGTGTTGTTGTTGACTGAATGGTAGATGTTGGTGTTGTTGTTGACTGAGTGGTAGATGTTGGAGTTGTTGACTGAATGGTAGATGTTGGTGTTGTTGTTGACTGAATGGTAGATGTTGGTGGTGTTGTTGACTGAGTGGTAGATGTTGGTGTTGTTGACTGAATGGTAGATGTTGGTGTTGTTGTTGACTGAGTGGTAGATGTTGGTGTTGTTGACTGAATGGTAGATGTTAGTGGTGTTGTTGACTGAATGGTAGATGTTGGTGTTGTTGACTGAATGGTAGATGTTGGTGTTGTTGTTGACTGAATGGTAGATGTTGGTGTTGTTGTTGACTGAATGGTAGATGTTGGTGTTGTTGTTGACTGAATGGTAGATGTTGGTGTTGACTGAGTGGTAGATGTTGGTGTTGTTGTTGACTGAATGGTAGATGTTGGTGTTGTTGTTGACTGAGTGGTAGATGTAGGTGTTGTTGTTGACTGAGTGGTAGATGTTGGTGGTGTTGTTGACTGAATGGTAGATGTTGGTGTTGTTGTTGACTGAATGGTAGATGTTGGTGTTGTTGTTGACTGAATGGTAGATGTTGGTGTTGTTGTTGACTGAGTGGTAGATGTTGGTGTTGTTGTTGACTGAATGGTAGATGTTGGTGTTGTTGACTGAGTGGTAGATGTTGGTGTTGTTGACTGAGTGGTAGATGTTGGTGGTGGTGTTGACTGAGTGGTAGATGTTGGTGGTGTTGTTGACTGAGTGGTAGATGTTGGTGTTGTTGTTGACTGAATTGTAGATGTTGGTGTTGTTGTTGACTGAATGGTAGATGTTGGTGTTGTTGTTGACTGAATGGTAGATGTTGGTGTTGTTGTTGACTGAATGGTAGATGTTGGTGTTGTTGTTGACTGAGTGGTAGATGTTAGTGGTGTTGTTGACTGAATGGTAGATGTTGGTGTTGTTGACTGAATGGTAGATGTTGGTGTTGTTGTTGACTGAGTGGTAGATGTTGGTGGTGTTGTTGACTGAGTGGTAGATGTTGGTGTTGTTGACTGAATGATAGATGTTGGTGTTGTTGTTGACTGAGTGGTAGATGTTGGTGGTGTTGTTGACTGAATGGTAGATGTTGGTGTTGTTGTTGACTGAGTGGTAGAAGTTGGTGTTGTTGATGACTGAGTGGTAGATGTTGGTGGTGTTGTTGACTGAATGGTAGATGTTGGTGTTGTTGTTGACTGAATGGTAGATGTTGGTGTTGTTGTTGACTGAGTGGTAGATGTTGGTGTTGTTGACTGAATGGTAGATGTTAGTGGTGTTGTTGACTGAATGGTAGATGTTGGTGTTGTTGACTGAATGGTAGATGTTGGTGTTGTTGTTGACTGAATGGTAGATGTTGGTGTTGTTGTTGACTGAATGGTAGATGTTGGTGTTGTTGTTGACTGAATGGTAGATGTTGGTGTTGACTGAGTGGTAGATGTTGGTGTTGTTGTTGACTGAATGGTAGATGTTAGTGGTGTTGTTGACTGAATGGTAGATGTTAGTGGTGTTGTTGACTGAGTGGTAGATGTTGGTGTTGTTGTTGACTGAATGGTAGATGTTGGTGGTGTTGTTGTTGACTGAGTGGTAGATGGTGGTGTTGTTTCCATTTGTGTTGTGGTTTCAGTTGTTGTTGGTGGATCTACTGTTGTTGATTCAGCTGTTGTCATTGATTCAGATGTAGTTATGGGCAAAGTTGATGTTTCCATTTGAGTTGTGGTTTTAGGTGTTGTTGGTGGATCTACCGTTGTAGTTTCAGCTGTTGTCGTTGATTCAGATGTAGTTATGGGCAAAGTTGATGTTTCCATTTGAGTTGTGGTTTTAGGTGTTGTTGGTGGATCTACCGTTGTATTTTCAGCTGTTGTCGATGATTCAGATGTAGATGTGGGCATAGTTGATGTTTCCGTTTCGGATGTAGATGTGGTTTCAGTTGTCATTGATTCAGATGTAAATGCTGACGTAGTTAATGTTTCTGGTTCAGTTGTAGATGTGGTTTCAGTTGGTGTAGGTTCAGCAATTGTTGTTAGAGCAGATTCAATTACTGCTATAGTTGAATTATCTGTTTGATCTAAAGATGTATTTCCTTGAGCTGTTGATTGTGCAGCTAGTGATGTAAAAAATAAATTAATAATAAAGTTTCAATAGATAAAATAGAAGACAAGCATAAGATTGCAGAGGCAGACAATAGTGACTAATAGTGGAGAAATAGTAAGTGGAAATGACCCATATGTGACCTATAATTGAATTGTTGAACTCTGTTTCAACATGTTTTAAAATTAATTAGATGCTTTGTTGATCTCTCTAACCAAGCACTAACAAGTATAATTCTTTGTGTAATTTTCACATGTAACACTGAAACATTTCAGTGAAATCAGGTTAAAATCAAATCATGAACACCTCCTCAACTTCACTTGCCCTTAATAAAACAGCTTAATGGCACTGGAGGAAAGACAGAAATTCTCCTTCAATACATGAAGCTCAAGAAGATAAATTAGTTCATTATATTTAATCATGAGGCTTCCAGTCTGGAGAAAGTTTTACTACACAGATTCTAAAACTGAAGGTTCAAGAACAATTGTATGAATATATATTAATTGTGTGAATATACACATATATTCACACAATTGTTGATGATCAGGAAGTCAAAGATAATCAGGAAGTCAAAGATGATCAGGAAGTCAAAAGAAACCTCAAAGTTACTTCCTTGAAATGACTATCATATGTAGTTCTTGCTAACGAATTGTGTTACGAACTCAATTTATGTTTCATGCTCCTTTTTTGGGTCCCTTTAACTGCATGGAAGAGAAAACAGGGGTGCGTTTCCCGAAAGCATCGTTGCCCAAATATGGTCGCAAGTTCCATCGTTATCAGCAGTTCAACGATTCAGTGTTTCTGAAACCAGCGTACCAGCGAACATTCGCAAACAGCATCGCAAAGCTGTGTGGTTTGAACGATAGATCTCGACCTGCGTTAAAAGCATAGTTTCTAGATTGCATGACATATGGGACTTCATAAATCCTTATCTTGAGCAAAATAAGCAAGCTGACATTTAACTGTGTCTTCAATTTAGAATACATACAAATGTCATTTACGTCTTTCTGCATGAGTTTGCCAAGAGATTTAAAGGATCATTCCAGCTCTGGAAAGATGAATGTGTATTTAAAATGGGCAATTTATGTAGAAGAAATGTGAAATTATTTTTTAATTTGAAGCTTTCTAGACTGAGAAAAGGCAGAAAATGTATTTTTGGCTTATGAGGATGAAAGACAACAACTCCCAGAATGCACTTGCTTCACTGCCCTAGGAGGCCATGCCTATCGGTAACAGAGCGCAGTCATTAAACAACAAGTCTAGGCTCCTAGTGAGTCTCCGTGATGAGTCTGCCCAGGATTTTGAAATCTCCCAAAATGTTCGGGATTCGGCTTTTGCTTTCTACACTCACCATTCATCATGTTTACTGTGGCGAGCAGGACGAATGAGGGCCGGGGGAGAACAATGTGAGTCATGTTTACTGTGGCGAACAGGACGAGTGAGGGCCGCGGGAGAACGGCGCGAGTCATGTTTACTGTGGCGAGCGGGATGAGTGAGGGCCGCGGGAGAACGGCGCGAGTCATGTTTACTGTGGCGAGCGGGATGAGTGAGGGCCTGCGGGAGAACGGCGCGAGGCCGGTGACGTGATTACCGATGAGCGACACCTGTGAGACGCAAGTTACCGGTCTCGTATCTGTAATGTATTGTGCATGCAAATCTATTTCATGCATTATGGTAGTTTCTCCGTGGCTGTGGTGAACGCTGATGGGAGCAGCGTGTGTGTAATGTGAGAGCGGAAGTGTAAGCACGGAGCAGTAAAGCTTATCTGCAGTGAAATGGTTGTCCGTGTCGTTCCTCTTTATAGTAAAACATAACAGTGGCGACGAGGTGGTTTTGGAAACCTCAGTGCATAGAGTGAACAAGAAAGACTCAACAAAAACAACGGTATAGAAGAGGTAATTGAACTGGTGCGAGTCAAGCAATAGCGTATGAAGGCAGTGACAGTCACATGCTGAGCTCGTGGGAGTAGAGCGACATCTAGAGGACGAAATGATTACAACAGCCACGAAGGTAACAGTTCACATTCACTGCTCGAAATTGCAGACATATATATAAAAAGAGAAAGAAAAAAAAGTGGAAAAGGAACACCATAATAATAAAGGAAAAGAAAATGGCCACAATAGGACGAGTGCCTGAGTTTGACAGCACCAAAGAGGATTTTGATACCTATTTGGAGAGATTTGAGCGATGGCTGGCAGCAAATGAAATTGACAGTGAAAAAAAGCAAATGTTTTCCTCGAATATGGCCTTTTGAAAAGTTTAGTTGAGCCAGGAAAAGTGATTGATTTATCATACCAGGAAATTTCTCAGACCCTTTCGGACCACTTCAAGCCCAAGCCAATTCTGATTGCAGAACGTTTCAGATTTTACCAACGCAACCAAAGTCCTGGGGAAAAAAAATCTGATTACATTCTGGCATTAAAACGTCTGGCAAGTTCATGTAAGTTTGGAACATTTCTGGATGATGCTCTCAGAGACAAATTTGTCTGTGGACTTTCGGGAGAAGTTTATCACAGGAGAAAAGGACTTGTCAGAAAAGGACTTGACTTTCAAGAAAGCCTGTGATGTTGCTCTTGCATTGGAACTAGCGCAAAAGGACACAAAACAGCTGAGTGCCCAGGCGGCCTTAAAGGACAGAAGTGTGCATAAGGTGCAAAATGTTGGTGGGGGCAGAGAGAAATACAGAGGATGGGGAAATTCTCAGTACAGTTCTAAAAAAAGGGGCCCAGCAGAAACCTTTACCCAAGCATAGAGGCAACTGTTACCGCTGTGGGAGAGGCAACCACCATCCCACAGAATGTCACTATCGAAATGAGAAATGCCACAACTGTGGAAAAGTTGGACACTTACAGCGTGTATGTAAGAATCACAAAACACAGCGGCTAGACAATGGTCAATATGTGGACATATCCGCGGACATATCCGACAATCAGTGTGCAGTGGAAGATGACCTGTTTGAGCTCTTCACTGTCTACTCTGCACAAGACAAGGCAGATGGCATTTACATTGATCTTCAGCTTAATGGCATAACAGTTAGCATGCAACTAGACACAGGAGCCTCTTTGTCTTTGATTCCGGAACATATCTATACTGAAAAATTAAAAGACTGTTCATTGAGCCCAACCGCCATTCATCTGGCCTCGTATACTGGAGACAAAATCCCTGTGTTGGGTGAGATCAAGGTTCCAGTCACATATGAGGGACAACAGTGTTCACTTCCATTGATTGTGGTCAAAGGAGACAAACCCCCATTGCTGGGACGCAACTGGCTCCAGAAAATTTCCTTAAACTGGAGTAAGATCTTCAGTGTGAGACATGTCACACCAGTGAGTGTTTCTTCCCTCTCTGATGTACATGAAAAACACAAACAGCTTTTTCAAGATGGCTATGGCAAAATTAGTGCTTTTAAAGCAAAAGTGAGAGTGCAAGAAGGATCTCAGCCTATATTTCATAAGCCAAGACCTGTTCCGTATGCTCTGAAGGAAGCAGTAGAAAGGGAACTTGATCGCCTGGAGAGGAACGGAATTATCTCTCGGGTTGGAAGGAGCGATTGGGCAGCACCCATTGTGGTTGTTCCAAAGAAAGACAAGTCAGTTAGGCTGTGTGGCGATTATAAAGTCACAGTGAACAAATGTATTCTTGCAGAGGAATATCCGTTACCTAACGTGGAGGATCTTTTTGCCACATTGGCCGGGGGAAAAGTCTTCAGTAAGATTGACCTGTCTTTTGCATACCAGCAGCTGGAGTTGGATGCTGAATCCGAGCAGTACCTTACCATAAACACGCACAAGGGTCTGTTTAAGTACCATCGTTTGGCCTATGGAATTTCTACGGCACCTGCGATTTTCCAACACACAATGGACCAAATTCTGCAGGGACTTCAAAATGTAGTGTGTTTCATGGATTATATTCTGGTCTCTGCGCCATCTCCTGAGGAACATCTTAAAGTTCTGGACAAAGTGCTGTCACGACTACAGCAACATGGAATAAGAGTAAAGAAATCAAAATGTGAATTCCTCTGTAAGTCTGTGGAATACTTGGGATTCAAGATTGATGAAAAAGGAGTGCATCCAACCGAGAGCAAGGTGGAAGCGATCGTGAAGGCCCCGGCTCCAACTAATGTCTCAGAATTACGTTCCTTTCTGGGACTTCTGAACTACTATGGGAAGTTTGTAGCAAATCTTTCCACGCTGTTGCACCCGCTCCACCGATTGTTACAGAGCAATGTAAGTTGGCAATGGTCTTTGCAGTGTGCTCAAGCTTTCAACGCCTGCAAACAGCACCTGTTGTCAAGCAAGTGGTTAGCTCACTATGATCCCAAAAAGCCACTGAGACTCGCCTGTGACGCCTCTCCCTATGGCGTCCGCAGTTATCTCACATGTGCTACCTTCAGGGGAAGAACACCCTATTGCGTTTGCATCAAGGACGCTGACAGCAAGTGAAAAAAACTATGCGCAATCACGTTTAAGCCACTAAATTAGTTTAGTCCGGCTATACATACAACCGCGAACAGCACATGTTGTCCCTGAGCTCCGTAACGACATCTCTCATAAAGATTTGTGTCTTTAAATAGTAAAATAATTCTCCGAAAAACAGCTAGCCTCTTCGCTAACTAACACACAAAATACCATTGGAATGCTACTTCCGCCGCGTCACCGGAAGTTTCACCCACTTTATTTTTTATAGGAGCGCCCCTCGGAAACTTGTGGATACATGTTGTAAATTCTGAACACAAAAAAAGTTACGGACTGCATCTGTTTTGACTAAGTTACTACCGTCAATGTTTACTCAAACTATAATCTCACTACTTCTGTAACGTTAATCATTTGAATATGTGTAACATAAATATTGATACTGTGTGATTATAAAGCAGTTTCATATCGACAACTGCTCTCTCTCTCAGCGCAAACTGATTTGAATGTACGTGACTTGGCGTGCGCGTGTTTACATTAAATGCAGCGCGTGTGAGAGCAAATCGCAACTTCAGTGGTGAAGTTTTTGTCATTTAGGAATAAGACGGCGTAGGTGTTTGAACCGAAATCTTTTAAAGATTAATCATGCAGCTCTACTCTCTCTCTCTGTCTGCACCTTGAGGTGAGACGCTAAAGGATAATCTACTCCCAGGAATGTACGCGGAACGCGCCACTGACTTCAGACCAGGTTTTTTCAAAAAACAATTGTTTTCTGGAACTGCAAAATAGCATTAGGGAATGTTTGCGCCGAAACACGCCTCCTTTGTTGCGCCGACCCGTCCAGGGAGTAGGGTTGGGAACCGAGAACAAATTCAACATATCGCGTGTGAGAGCAAATCGCAACTTCAGTGGTGAAGTTTTTGTCATTTTGTCAGGTTTTGTCAAAACCTGGTCTAAAGTCAGTGGCGCGTTCCGCGTACATTCAGATGCTATTTTAAGCGTGCATTGGCCATAATACAGAGTGTGAACAAAACGCATACACTGTAGATGAATCTCTCATCAACACAGATGCATTTTACTTTTTACAAATGACACATTATTATAAGGACAAATATTAAAACACAAGGGGAATCATTGTTGTGTCCATAACGATGGGAAAGATAGGCATAAAGCTTACACATTTACCCCAATTATTATATGCATTTTTAACCGAAGCTAATTTGGGTGGGTTTGTCTTATCCCCAATGCCACTTCTCTTTCTTTTACGGCCCTGACGAGAACGTCGATCTCCTCGGCTGTGAACCGATTGAAGCGCGCCTGGTAAATGCGCCGTTATAATAGTATTACGCCATGGAACAAGCGCACCTCGTTCATCACGCTCTTAAAGGGAATGTGAAATGACGCTCTTATTGGTTTGTTCCCGTTACGCCCAAACCACACCTATGAATAATGAAGCTACTTCAAACCAACCCCTTTTAAATTTGCGTTGAGCGCAAGAGTCATTTATCCCCCCGGTTAAATAGCAACAGCGCCCAAGACCCGCCCACAACGTTACTTGATACTTGCGTTTCAGATCGTTAAAATAGGGCCCTAGATGCCCTATTGGCCGCTGGGCACTGAGAAATCCGGCCGCCATCTTGAACCGGTTGTATTCCTAGTTTCGTTGCGTGGCAGCAGATAAGATGCCAGAATACGGAGGAGCATTTTAAAAATAGGGCCCGGGGGAATACTTTTCACAAGTAAATTTTAACATTACCGTTCAATTGGTTGTATTTTGTGAATAGAATATTACCAGATAATTGAGAAAGAAGGATCTTCGATATTACTGTACTGTAATCATAACCAGCTAACGTTAACTAGGTTATGTTAGAGAGAGAGTGTGTGTGTAAGAGACGGTGTTGGTCAAGTTACTTGGAAATGGTAATTAGTTACTGATTACTGATTACTTCTCCAAGAATGATTTATAGATAAACTCATCTTTATGCATTTGACTGACCGGGATGACACTTCAGTGCGAGAAATCGGCGGTGTGGCGTGTGAGAGTTGGCAGCTCTGCTGATCTCTCCCACGCTCCTGATGTCGCATTGTTATTCACGCACCGACGCACAACTCATGTCACGAGACAGTCTCACTAAACAAAATCACGGTTAACTAACGCAGTAACACAGCCTGTTTAAGGGGAAGTAACAGTAATCTAATTACTGTTTTTTCAATTGTAATCTTACTTTACTCATTACTTGAAAAACATTAATCGGATTACAGTAACGCATTACTGCCCATCACTGGTGAGAGAGAAAGAGAGAGAGTGGGAGAGAGTGTGTGTGTCTGTTCATGTTTGTTTGTGTCTGCTCATGTTTGTTTGTGTGTCTGTTCGTGTGTGTGTGTCACAAATCATAAATTGTTTCCTCAACTTATTAAAATATCTTACTTTACTGCAACTACCTGTTTCTGCTTCTGTATTGAAGAAATACAAATTTATTCAATGTTTCATTAAGGTTTAACAGTATTTTCAACTGTAAAATGTATACAGTGTTTACCATTTTGAGGCCAATAAGATTAAGCCAAGCATTCCAGGTGTCATACATTAGCTTTTGTCTTTATGCGCTTCCTGGCCATTAAGTTCAAGATTCAGCTTTGCTTTTGTAATGGTAAAAGTGTGACCACGCTGGTCAGACTGATTAGATTAGCGTCTCTGGTAATCTGCTGAATCATTTACATTTGCTTTGTTTCAAGAGACTCCTCCTCAATTTCACTCCTCCAGATTAGCATCTCAGGGCACAGAAACCTGCTATGCTGATGAACTGAGATGCCTGTTGAATCATTTACATTGCTTTTGTTTCAGTTTCGCCCCCCTCAATGTAAACTCCTCCCCTCTAAATGTATAAATTGTAAGGGAATGTTTTCCCTTAGTTAGACTATCTTAGACTATCTTTGAGATGACTACAGCTACGCAATAAAGAACGTCTGCGTGAAAGATACCTCAAGAGTCTCCTGGTCTGTTGCGTGGAAGAATAAAAAACTTCACTACAGTATCATATTTACAGTGTGTGATTTATAAAATGCATTATATCCCAAATTGTGTCTGGTCACTTTATTGCTTATATCAGAATATTATATTACTGTCAAGCCTACTATGGAAATTAAAATACTACGAACCAAGTGTCTTGTATCATAGCAACATGAATGACCTTTGCAGCAAAAAAAAAAAAAAAAAACCATGTGAAAATCAGTTCGGTATTCAGTGAGGTGTGATTAATTTAATGTGCTGACAGCTCATTTCACACGCCATACAGATTACACTGAGCGGAGCGGGTGACCGGTTAGCAAGTTGACTTCTTCAACATTGTTTCGTACTATGGTAGTGAGGCATCCGAGTTACGCCGTTGTACGGGAAATGCACCCCAGGGCGATTCACTCACACAAAGAGTGTTTTGTTTTGGCTTGTTTGTGTTTGATGTCAGGGAATGAAACATCCTAAACTGCCGCCTGCTGTGCCGAGTCTAACCCCACAAAGCTATGCAGAATCAAGTGTCTTATAACGGTTGCTGCTGTCAGCACATCACCCTTTACAGTTACACTACCCTGGGACCCACATACCCAGGTAAGTCACGTAACCTGCTTCGTTAAATAGGCCTACCCCTCAGCCACAACAGCTTAAAGTGCTGTGACAGGGAAGTTACATTTTGTGTTCATTGTTACAGTTCAGTTGTGTTATTGATTGCTTTTTTTACCTTTGGCACAAACACAATCAAAATTTGCAGGAAGAATGTTTGCTTTGCCCTTTGGCAGGTGGTTTTGGAATGTAATGCGTACTTGTTAAGGCATTTAAGGAGTTGTAGAGCAAGAACTGAGTTATTATAGCACCGATAAACTTAAATAAGCAGATCGAAACTTCACCCACTTTTGTGAAGAGCAGTTTCAGTACTGAATCACCATGTATACTATAAGTTCACAAGAGAGAACCACATTTGTGCCTGGTTTGGGATTTTTATTTTTATTGAGATTTAACATCCAGTATTTTTAACATCCAATTAATTATTAATACTAAATTATTTCTTGGGTGTTTAGAATGTTGTATTAAATACTTTTACTGTATTAATGTACCAAACTTTAATACCAAATTAATTATTGTTACTGTTTCATTTTTCATTCTAAAAACTGTTCAAGCTGATCTGATTTCAGATTAACAGATTATAATTTAGGCTATTGTTCTTGCCAAAGACTTACTGCAATCTTTATATTCCTTAACATTATGGTGGTTTGAACAGTCATTCATGCGGTTTCTACCGTTAATTCAAATTCTACTCAAATATTAAATATTTGTCTCAATATCTCACAATATAGTCCTATTGTTTTAATAATTTTTGTGTGCAGAGATGTAATCTCTTACATGTGCTTTAGTCTTTAGTCATGATTATATTGTCACGTCAAATATACTCACACATTTAGATTTAAAAAATATATCTTATTCTTACCTGTTAGTATTGATCTACCAATCAGTGAAGCCAATCCAGCATATAAAATAAATCGATACATCTTTCAAGAGTTTGCTAACGAACTTAAAGCGAGAAAAATAACCTCTGAGAAGTAACCTAATGTGAATACTGCTTATTAATGACTGATCATCTTCTGATTGATTTATTTGGAAACTGACGGAGGATTGATCTGTTTTGACATCAACCTAAAACTGTTCTTAAACTCCACCCATCCATTATTTCATACTAATATAACAGGTTATTAGAGTGGGTCAGAGTGTGTTCAGTAAGATTTCTTTTTTTTTAATCTGGTACAACTTTACAAGAAGGTTTCATTTGTTAACATTAGTTATAAATACAAATACTTAAGCATTTATTAATCTTAGTTAAGGTTTATTTCAACATCGACAAACATTTAAGTTATATCTCTTCATTTTTTAATGGACTTGGCTGACATGAGCCAACAATGGACAGTTAAATTTTTATTAAGTATAAATAAAGATGTTGAGATTCCAGGATAGATCACCGGAAAGTTTGATCCTATCTTCTGTGTGGTTCCCTTTGCCTTTGTTTGTTTAGGTTTGACATGTGCTCGCCAATCTGCTGGGTTTTTCTCATGTCATTTAATACCTTTAATAATCCTCTTTTAAAGATTGTCTTGAGCGTTAAAGCTGTTTTCTCACTGTAGTGCTTTGTTTGTTACGTGTTTAGCTGTTAGACATCATTATCCTAGTTTGGATTCTGTATAGAAACTAATTTACATAATCATTGTATCTCCTTCTGTAACATATGCTAAGACACATTTGGTTATTAAAAGGCTTGGGGGATTTGTCTTACGGATGTATCTCAAGCTGTCTAGTATGGCAGCTCGAGCACCATAAAGCCTAAAAGCCAATTTATACTTCTGAGTAGGGTGTGCGCAGTAGGTACGGTGTAGCATACGCACAGACGTGTACCATACTGCGTACCCTTCGCCGTAGCCTGACGCGCACCTCCTCAAAATGTTACTACACGTCGCGACTTGGTAGCATCGCATTTCCTCCTACGCATTTACGCACGTACCATCTCCTCCGACGTCTTCTCTCGTTTCTGCCCTTTACTTTTAGTAATTTCACTAAAATGAACTGTTGTTCCACCTCAATAAGCTCCAACTCCAACATGATCCGCTCTCTTTCAGGCACCATTGCTTGTAGTAACCTAGCCGCGAGGAATCTAAACACAATGAAACACAACCCTCCGCCGCCAGCTAGTGTTTCGGAGCAGTACTGCAGGGCAACCAAGACCTGAACGCAGAAGTATAAATGCTCACGACGGCGTCGCCTACGCCGTACACTACGGCGTACTCTCGACGCAGAAATATAAATTGGCCTTAAGTCTCTCACCAAATCCAAAGATTGTCAATACAAAATTTCATTCTCAAAGTGGTTCTGACTGAACCTACGTACTTGTTATAATTGTACTAATGTAAAATTGTACTATAATTATTCTAACACATTTGAACACAGTCACAGTGTCGTCTGTCTTCATCTGCACTACACTTCCCAGAATCCTCCTTGTCTCCACACCTGAACTCACTCCCTCAATTATCCACCTGTTCATCGTCTTCTTCATCAGTGTAACCTGTGATCACCTTGTTATGTTTGGCTCCTATAACCAGCTCCTGCTCCGCCATGCCCGCCTGCACATACTGCTCTGCCGAAGAGTCCTTTCCACCATGACCGCCCAAAGGGTCCTTTCCACCATGACTGCCCAAAGGGTCCTCTCCACCATGGGCGCCCGAAGGGTCCTCTCTGCTATGGGCGCTCGAAGGGTCCTCTCTCCCATGGCCGCCCAAAGGGTCTTCTCCACCATGGGCGCCCAAAGGGTCCTCTCCACCATCGGCGCCCAAAGGGTCCTCTCCGACATGGCTGCCCGAAAGGTCCTTTCCACCATGACCGCTCAAAGGGTCCTTTCCACCATGGGCGCCCAAATGGTCCTCTCCACCATGGGCGCCCAAAGGGTCCTCTCCACCATCGCGCCCAAAGGGTCCTCTCCGACATGGCTGCCCGAAAGGTCCTCTCCGCCACGGCCCCCTAAAGGGTCCTCTCCACCATGGGCGCCCAAAGGGTCCTCTCCAACATGGCTGCCCAAAAGGTCCTCTCCGCCATGGCCCCTGAAGTGTCCTCTCCACCATGGCCGCCCGAAGGGTCCCCTCCGCCATGGCCCCCGAAGGGTCCTCTCCACCATGGCCGCTCGAAGGGTCCTCTCCGCCATGGCCCCCGAAGGGTCCTCTCCACCATGGCCCCTGAAGGGTCCTCTCCGCCATGGCCCCCGAAGGGTCCTCTCCACCATGGCCCCTGAAGGGTCCTCTCCACCATGGCCGCCCGAAGGGTCCTTTCCACCATGACCGCCCAAAGGGTCCTTTCCACCATGGCCCCTGAAGGGTCCTCTCCACCATGGCCGCCCGAAGGGTCCTCTCCACCATGGGAGCCCGAAGGGTCCTCTCCGCCATGGGCGCCCGAAGGGTCCTCTCCACCATGGCCGCCCGAAGGGTCCTTTCCACCATGGCCGCCCGAAGGGTCCTTTCCACCATGGCCGCCCGAAGGGTCCTCTCCACCATGGGCCCCTGAAGGGTCCTCTCCACCATCGGCGCCCAAAGGGTCCTCTCCGACATGGCTGCCCGAAAGGTCCTTTCCACCATGACCGCCCAAAGGGTCCTTTCCACCATGGCCGCCCAAAGGGTCCTTTCCACCATGGCCGCCCAAAGGGTCCTCTCCACCATGGGCGCCCGAAGGGTCCTCTCCGCCATGGGCACTCGAAGGGTCCTCTCTCCCATGGCCGCCCAAAGGGTCTTCTCCACCATGGGCGCCCAAAGGGTCCTCTCCACCATCGCGCCCAAAGGGTCCTCTCCGACATGGCTGCTCGAAAGGTCCTCTCCGCCATGGCCCCCGAAGTGTCTTCTCCACCATGGCCGCCCGAAGGGTCCTCTCCGCCATGGCCCCCGAAGGGTCCTCTCCACCATGGGCGCCCAAAGGGTCCTCTCCAACATGGCTGCCCAAAAGGTCCTCTCCGCCATGGCCCCTGAAGTGTCCTCTCCACCATGGCCGCCCGAAGGGTCCCCTCCGCCATGGCCCCCGAAGGGTCCTCTCCACCATGGCCGCTCGAAGGGTCCTCTCCGCCATGGCCCCGAAGGGTCCTCTCCACCATGGCCCCTGAAGGGTCCTCTCCACCATGGGAGCCCGAAGGGTCCCCTCCGCCATGGCCCCCGAAGGGTCCTCTACACCATGGCCGCTCGAAGGGTCCTCTCCGCCATGGCCCCCGAAGGGTCCTCTCCACCATGGCCCCTGAAGGGTCCTCTCCGCCATGGCCCCCGAAGGGTCCTCTCCGCCATGGGCCCCGGAGGGTCCTCTCCACCATAGGCTCCTCTCTGCCCTGGCCACCTGCACATCCTGCTCTGCCCTAGAGGCTTCCTGCCCCTGTTAGGCCATGCCCTATTCAGCCTTCAGGATGCCCCCCCCCACCCTTGTAGATATTCTACGGAGCGAGGTCGCACCTTTTTGAAGGGGGACGTATTGTCATGGTGTTGTTTGAACCAGTCTGTCTTCATCTGCACTTCACTTCTCAGAATCCTCCAGCCCTGCCGAGCCTGCGCTCCACGTCAGCCCTCCCCGCAGGAGACCATTCACGTCCCGTCTGCCCAGCCAGAGACCATTCACATCCCGAATTCCCAGCCTGTTCCAAAGGCTTTTCTTCATTCTGTCACTCTCCCCAACAATTTTTTTTTTTTTGGGGGGGGGGGGGGCATAGTTCCTCACCGTGGCCGCCCAAGGGCCCACGGCAACCTGAAAAGTCTTCACCGCTCAATTATCTACCTGTCCTTCTTCATCAGTGTCACCTGTGATCACCTTATGTTTGATTTGTATCTGTATTTAGTTTTTTTCTGCCCAGTATGTCCTTGTCGGTTCTTGTCTATGTTACGTGGTTCTGTGTGTGATACCTACTGCCCGTCATCCTAAACCTGTAAGCCATTTGACGACACCTGTGACTAACACTTTCACTTTCGACTGCTTTGTTGTGTGAATATTGCAGACATACCATTCATTACAGTGACATTAACTCTCTCATTTATGGTAAGGAACAAAAGTTGTTGTTTTTTTTATTAAAAAAATGTAAATACATTTTTCTTATATGATACATTTAAAAATAAAGATTATCAATTGGCATCTTTGGTATAGTGGAAAAGGGTTCTTCAGTTTATGTTTTCTATGTGCTATAAATAAATGAAAATGTAAAAAAAAAATAGCAATAGCAAATTTAAAATAAGCATGGACTTAAATTTAATATAATGGGTGTATCCTTGCATTCCAGAATTGAACGTAAAAGAATGTACAAAGTCAATATGTCATGCTGTTCTACAGAAAGAGACAAGAGACTGTTTTCTTTGATTATAAACAAATGCTTCACGGTTACAGATTCCTAGTATGTAGCATTGTTAGAAATTAAATCTTGCGTATATAAACTATGCTGCTGATCTCAGTGTGTAAATGCTTCTCACTGGAGCTGTGTTCATGTCATGTCATAATTACCCTAACTTTGAGATGACAACACATGACATTCACGGAATTATTTTATGCCAACACGTATAGATATCAATGCTAAAGGTGGTGCAGCGGACACAATTAGGAGTTTTCAAGTTGTTATTATGAGTTCTACAAGAGTGTAAAATGCTTTTTACAAGTTGTTTTTTTTTTATAAGTTGGAAATTTATAAAATAAGAAATACAGTATATAACTATATGAAATACAAACTGTCACAGATATGTTAGCTTTGTTCCCTTTCAGTTTGGTCACGTTCGACGTAGTAAGACGTACTGTACTGATTGGGTTCACGCTTACGGAGCCTGTCCTCTTCGAGTCAACTTTGAAAAGAGCAAACTCGCCCCCGTAGAGAGGATCTCTTTTCTCACTATGGAGCTGGACTCGGTCCACCAGATGGCACGCCTCACAGAGGACTGTGTCCGGTCAGTGCTGAACTGCTTGAGTACTGTCAAGAGCAGAACAGTGGTCCCACTGAAACTTTTTCAGAGGCTCCTGGGGCATATGGCATCCACAGCCGCGGTAACGCCGCTCGGATTGCTTCATATGAAACTGCTTCAGCACTGGTTTCACGGCCGAGTCCTGAGATGGGTGTGGTAGAGCGGCATGATCCGTGTGACAATAACCCCGGCCTGCCGCCAAACCCTCAGCCTCCCTTTCTCCGGGCCGGAGTGCCCTTAGAACAAGTGTCCATGTATGCTGTGATCTCCTCAAATGCCTCCAACACCGGCTGGGGGGCCACGTACAGTGGGCATGGAGTAACGGGGGTCCGGGCAGGCCCCCAACTGCATTTACGAACTGTTACGAAGCTCAAACATGCTGCGTAACATGAGAATGAACCTCATTGGTTCTTGCTGAAGCTCAAACATGCTGCGTAACACGAGAATGAACCTCATTGGTTCTTGCTGAAGCTCAAACGAGCTGCGGAACATGAGAATGACAAATGTGCTGACAGAAAGCTCATCTAGCACCAGGTTATTTAGCGTTGACCAATGACGAGGTGTGTGCACAACACACTGGTAGTATCGGTGAGTCCCCATCAAAAGATTGCTTCACCCTCAGCTGACTCAGTGCTGACTCTTTGGAAGTCTGGCCATCTCTGTCATTTTCCTGACAAGTTAAAGGACGGTGATCTACAGCAATCAAGTGGCTTTCAAGGACAACTCCGGCGCTAAATGAACCTTAAGTCTAATTACACATTGTTACCTTGTCAACCGTTATCTGAGATTTGTTTTCATGATTGCCGAATGTAAATAGTTTTATCTCTAAAAACAGTTTAGCCTATAACGCTAGTATATAGGGCATAGAGTAATGACAAATAAAAATCGCTTGTTATTACCACTAACAAGGCTCAAAATAGCCCCACACTAACACGACAGCATAACAAGGGTCCCTATATTCAAACCGAAGCATTGAGAACTTTGTCAGTGTCCAGTTTAATAAGCAGATATTTTATACACACAGTCAACTTCGCGAATACAGGAAGAAGCCATCTTTGAAAAATAGTCTCGACCAGTCGATCTACGAAGTTGACTGTGTCTATAAAATATCTTCTTATTAAACTGTATGGACACTGACAAAGTTCTCAATGCTTCGGTTTGAATGTAGGGACCCTTGTTATGCTGTCGTGTTGGTGTGGGGCTATTTTGAGCCTTGTTAGTGGTAATAACAAGCGATTTTTATTTGTCATTACTCTATGCCCTATATACTAGCGTTATAGGCTAAACTGTTTTTAGAGATAAAACTATTTACATTCGGCAATCATGAAAACAAATCTCAGATAACGGTTGACTAGGTAGCAATGTGTAATTAGACCAAAGGTTCATTTTGCGCCGGAGTTGTCCTTTAACCTGTATCCTTTGTTATGACATATAGGAAATTTTGAAAATATGTTGCATTTATGTTTGGTATTGTGTTGCATGACAATTTGCAATGCTGTTTGCACTGCATGATTTCCATTACACGAGAGTAGATGTTTAAACTTCATGCTGATTTGTAATCGGCTTTTGCCAAGATAAGCACAAATTAACACGTAGCTTTACAGTAACCTATGCTTCTTCATCCATTTATGCTTCTTTCCATATGGTGATGTGAATCTCCTTTTGTCCGGCTTTAACGGCTGCAGTGTACTTGGTGCGTCAGCACACACAGCTGCTGCAACTACAGTATGGTCTCCCCAGTGGACCAGCACGACAACTGTCTGGATTGAGCCGAGGAGGGGACATCTCTAGGGTCTTCAAGTGGGCACCTTTCATCCTCAGTGTTTCGTCCACTAGCCCACGACACCTCAAGAGGGCTCGACAGTGACTCAGAGTCACCCCCCTCTGTCCCCCACTCAACTCAGCCCAGCTTACTGACCTCTACATCCCTCCTGCTGCTGAGGTTGCTCCTTCCTCGTAGTTCACATGTGACCTAACCACTCTCTCACAATCTCTCCTCAACCCAACCATTCGCGCCAACCCGTTTGACTAAGGCTGTCGAGCCCCACTGTCTTCGTTAAAGTAGGTTCAGTGGCAACGGTTCCGAATGGCATAAACACAATATCTGCCCAAACATCAACCCTCATTCACGCAATATACAGCAATGTAATAACTGTAATAACTGTAACTACTATGCAAACTGTAAATAAACCAACAGACTCTTCGAGTTTTTCAAGAATTCTACGAAACTGTAGCGTGGCGGCCTGTACTCAGCCAGCTAGAATCTTTTCGTCTCAACCACAGCCAGTTGCTGCTCCTCTCTGCTTCTTCAGATAAGTTTACTGTGCGACGCAACTCTTGGCCACTGAATCTGACGTCTCTGAGGAACCGGGTTGTAGAGTGTGCCACAAAACCTTGACAGCCCACTTCCACTGGATAAACCTGGACTCTCCAACCTTGCTGTTCTGCTTCAGTTGCCAGATGATCATACCGCAGTTTCTTCCTCTCATATGCCTCATCTACTGCATACTCCCATGGCACTGTTAACTCTATCAGTTGAACAATGCATGCCAATCCAGACCACAAAACAATATCTGCTCATAAGTTATTGGTGGCAATCTCAGGTGGAAAAATAAGCCGTTGATCAAGATCAGCCAGAATCTTCCAGTCCCTAGCAGCTTCCAGTTGTCCTGGGTGAGAATTGGTGTTCTCACCTTTTCTTGGTGGTTGCTCGCCTGGGCGGAGGATTATTTGTCTTCTGTGTGTAATGTTTTGCTAGAACAGGTGGCAACTTGTTGGTCATGTTACGCTCGCCTTCCAATACTAAAGCCAAACATCACAGTACTTGGTCATGGCGCCAAGTAAACCGACCTTGGCTAAGAGCCACCTTAATTCTGTCAAAATGTGCCTTAATGTGGCAGGTGATGAACACAAAGGACAAGAGGGATCCTCTCCTACCCAGAGGTTTAGGTTCTGTGGTGATGGGAGGACATCATATGTTGACCTGATAAGGAAACTGATCCTACTCTCTTCCATTGACCAAAGGTCTTCCACTATCTCCCATCTCATCCACTCTCCCTGCTTGGCCTGGGAAATGGCCTTTACACTTCATCCTCTCCTCCTGCTTTCGCACCTCGTTGACTACCAGCTTCCTCCTTTGAGCTGGCCTGCCTTGTGCCATTTAGGAGGAGCTAACCTGAGCCCCTCTTCCATGCTGTACCGGTCCCACAATATCCCCAATTTGATAGGTAGCCTTTGCCTCTACCACAGATTTATTTCCTGAGCACTTTCTACCAGTTTTTAACACAGGTGCTGCCTCCCTTACACATTTGTCACGTTACTAAGGTCATTTCCACCTTGTCTGACCTAGGCGCACTTAAACTCCTCGGTTAAAGCAGTGACTGGCAATATTCCATGCATACTTGATTCCAATGTTTTATCTTTTGTTGTTATGTGTGATCGTGTTTACCTCTAACCAAAATCAGTGGCGCCAGTATACACTCTTAGAAAAAAGGGTTCTATATATGTAGCATAGGGTTCTTTACTCAACTCCTAAGGTCATTTTATGCTAAAAAGTTTCAATAATGACAAGAAAGAACACTTTTGGCACAAAGGTTCTTTAAAGGCTATTATTCATTCATACTGTATATTACATTATTCTGCAACATTTTGTAGTTGTTATTAAATTATTGTTTATTAAACTGTTGTAGTAACTTAATATCACATTTTAATCATGCAGATTTTTGTAGGATAAAACCTGAAATGGCACTCTTTGTGTGATATTGATTAATTACATTTTTTAACCACCATATCTTGAATTTTGTGATCATTCACATGCATTGCATTTTAGGGGTTCCAGATACGTAGCGCTTTAGAACCTTTTAAGGTTCTATATAGAATCTTTTCTTCTAAGAGTTTATGGAATCACAACCTATTGTCTGTTCTATTGGCACAATACAACAAAATTATCAGGATACTAGATTGACAAGGAACAGAACAACCAACTTAATCCAATGAGAACAGACCATGGACTGAAAGAAACAAACCTTAAATACACATTCAAACCAATTCACGAAATGAAAAAAACTGATAATCAAATCAATGAAAAACTATTGATACCAAATGAAACACAGGAAACTGAAACATGACAAAACCAACACCAAACAGGGACTAACACAGATCACCTGTAACAATAATATAATATGTAGTAATTCAATAAATAAATATAAGAACAAGATGTTTTAACAGTTAGCTATTGTTTCAGAAATGGCATGCATGTGCATAGTTTACATTTCCAGAAAAAGTAGTTCTGTTATGACTCAACATCATATGATTTACTGACTAAATACTACCAGCATTTTTTTCATTATGTATTGCTAAAACATATTACAAAGACTGAACTGTGAAGTACTGAAATGTGGAGTTAGACCGTTAAACAGTTTTTCACCATTGCAATTTTACGGATTGTTTGGGCGGGGCTAAAACAGGGCTCGATGACGCACTGGAGCCCATGAGCTCCTGGACAAGCCCCTATTTGATGACATACAGAGTCTGATCTCTCCCCTAACACACAATAACACTCCCCGAGCACATTCCCATTCACCGCTCAATCGCGAGTGACTGTCAGTACTATTAGTTACTACAGCTGAGCCTACAGTTTGCTACCTAGCTATGCTTTCGACACGGACATGCATAGGCTACCTGGATGCGATCATGTACAAAACAGATCAGTATCTTCATTTAAATTCCCAAAAAACGATCACATCAATAAGAGGTTTTTAGAGAACCAACCTTGATGAAGAGCTGAGGATCACCGCCAACACCCGCCTCTGTAGTGATCATTTTACACTGGATAGTTTTATAAACTTTCCTCAGAGACAACTGGTTCACTCATAATCCACTGTTACTGGTGAACGGGGCCGAAACGACTATCTCCCGCCTCAGTTCATCCTCCAGTCGCGAAAGCAGTTTCACCAGAGAATGTCTAATTGAAGAGAATTGGCACTGGCTGGTTACTTCCGGGTTCTGGACTGGCTGCAGTAACACGTCTCTGTCCATGTGGGGGCGCTCGCGGTCGAGTGCAGAATGAATGGGAGTCAATGGGGTTTCACGCCCAGAAATCCACTTTTCTCAGGATGTAATTTTTTGTCAAGTAATTTGAAAGTTGCATTCAAAGGGGAGGGCTAAGAAAATACACTAAGCTGAAAATTGCATTTTTAAGTTCACTTATCTGTTCTAAAAATCCGTTCAAAACTGTGATGACGTCACACAATAGCAGAATGCTAGCATGTTCCGGCCAACAACAGCCTAACCTGTAAGAAATCAAAAGGACATGAGTCATTCGACTTTTGGCCTATAATCTATATTGAACTTGCGGAATCAACAATAAAATCTGTTGTTTTAACAACAAGCAGGAAAGAGACACATTTAGCCGTTTAGCCCCCATAGACTCCCATTCATTCTGCACTCGCCCGCGATCACCTCCAGTGGAATTCTAATGGAACTGCAACCAAGATGATAGACAATGGGGCTAATAGGAAGTGCCAAGGCTCTCCGTTAGACGGGCTCTGGTTTCACCTAATATCACCGTGGACAGCTTTCCCACTAGTGGGCGTGGTTTCAGCACAGCCAGCGGACACGCCCCCAGTGTTTGAGAACAGAGATAACTGCTCATTTTTTCAAGATTTTGATTGCTTATTTTATGTACTTGCCGGCTTTTTTTTATCATTCAAATTTGGCTGGGTGGCTAATAACACATTTTTCTGTGGTGTTACAAACTCAGAACACATACTTAATTTTGACTTTCGAGTTTTAGTAGACTGGTAGCAGGGTTAGGGTTAGAATAAGTTGACGTACTTGTAAAGTTGGTAAAATGTCTGTTGGAGGACCATCAAAATAAAGAGTTAGTTGATATTAAGCAGACAGTCTACTAATACTCTAATGAGGGTTAGTTAGGGTTAGTTGACATGTAGTTGCATTGTTACTTAGTATAATGTTCAAAAGGGACCATCAAAATAAAGAATAACCAAAGGTTCTTTTGGGAACCCAAAATTGTTCTATGGCCTCGTTGAACTTAAGAATCGCTGATTTAAAATGAGCAGTAGCATTAACATTTGTTATTGTTCATAATTCACAATAGTTATTGTAGTAACCAATGTTAAAGAACTGAACCTTTTTGTAAAGTATTAATAAACTGTTCAGATTTCCATCTGATTGTCTGGTTGTCTATATGGAGGGAGAAACCTGTATTTCTGCTTCTTAATTCCTGCACGGTTTTGTTTGAATAACAAATATACATTCTATTGACAGATTTCTGGGTCCATGAATTCCAGAGGCAGAGGCTGCCTTGCAATTCGGAGGCGATTTTCAAACAAGCAAATGTATTCAATGCAACTGCTATTACTTTATTATCTCTGTTATGTTTAACACTTATTTCACTCTTAATAGTCTATTTATAAATGTGTAATATATACCACTAATCAGCATTTTAATTACGACCAAAAACAAAATCAACATTTAATCTTTGACACTCTCTCTGCCCTTCAGAGAGCACCATGGATAGCATAATGAACAGGCCATGAGAGCATGGAAATGAAAATTAGAGAACAGGGATTAGATAAATGATTTAAATTAAACAATATGAATATGAATAGGCTATATTAAGAGGCAGCCTATCAACAAAGAGACTACATCAGCTCTGATTTTGACGTTTAGAATTAGGCTTTCTGATAAGGAAGTACTGCGAAAGCTTGGACAAGTTTATCCGGTAACACTTTACTTGAAGAATGGCCTTCATAATGGCCTTCATACCTTCATAATCATGACATGACACATGTCATGAATATGAAGGAGGTTTTATGCGTGTTTATGACAACTGTCAGTAAGTGTCATTTACTCAATTATGTACGGTGGCTGAAGAGAGCACAACACTCTGCAACTGAAGCAAACACATGCAAATAGAAAAAAAACGCGTGCAAATAGAATAAAAACACATGCAAATTGAAAAAAAAAAACCTTTCACCTTTGGCTAAGCCCCGCCCCCCTTAGTTACTGTAGCTACTTCCGTCAAACTTCATCTGCGCTCTGGTTTGGTATCAACATGGCTTATGCTGTGACAGCTCTTCCTGCTGAAATGTTATCAAACTTTTATAAAGCAGCAAATAAAGTGTCCGATAGAAGTAGGCAAAAGGGGCTGCAATATCCGTTCGAAGGCTATATTCAGAAACAATAAGGCATCCAAACAGACGCAAAAGCGTAACGTTACCGGTCACAGATGAACCACCACATATCCTACTAATCGAGACGGAGGCTGGGACTAACAATATCAGGGAGCAACACTGTTCATGAAAGCTGGGTAGGTCTCTATTCACTTCTATAATCGTTATTACAAATCAAACGGACTACACAAGTATAACGTTGTGATTATTAGCAGTGTGTGCTAGCGTATCAACAACCGGTATGAGAACCGAAATCATAACCTAAAACATTATAAAACGGTCTAACTAGTATAACTTCACGTTAAGGTTAGAAGCAAAAAAGATGTGCTTGTTGATCTTTGCGGGTTAGCTGACTGAGGACATCCACACAGTTTAACGTTAATCCAAAGACAACACTTGTCAGGATTTGACTTTGGTTTTGGGAAGGGAAAAAACGGACACCCCCTCCAACCTCTCTGGGAAACGCGTACCTGTGTTAAAAATGCCCCAGGCACAACGTTTAACCATATTTTTTGATAAAACTACGACGGTAATAGCCTGCCGAGACCAAAAAATATGAGACGCCTGTGTTGAAAGTCAATGGAGCGCAGTGAAAAAGTGTCGGAGTCTGTGGGAGCCTGTTCTTGGCTGCGCTGTGATTGGTCATTCTACGTTCTAGGGCGTGGCTTAGCTAAAGGCGAATTAGAAAAAAAACACCTGCAAATAAAAAAACAAAAAACATCATCGTTACAGACCACAACGGAAATGTTTCCAGGGGAACCAAATAAGTAACGAATCTGCCTGGGACGTGCTTATTGCTCGTGAGCTTCCCTTTCGAAGGGAAGACGGCAGAGCCCTTAAAGTGGGACTTTGGAGAGAGCAGGGCACCAGTGTGCTATTATGTAGCCGATTTGAAAACACAGTGTAAGAGAGCTAACAAATAGAAAGATGAGAAGAAAGCAAACAAAAAGAAAGGTAATAATCAAGTGCCTTGTCGATGTCCTTGCTCGGTGCTGGTGGAGTCGCTGGTCTTTACACTCTTCGGGCTTCACACGAGGGTGCTGCGGTATAGTACTTGCTTTATACTCACCTGAAATGTCATTATTGAACTACACTAGCGAAACTGTTTACCACATGACTAAGCGCGAACAAACGAGACTTCACCACGAGATTTCAGCTGGTGAGCACAGTAAACAAACACTGTTTCTTAGTAACTACAACTGCACTTAAATCAAATGAGAAAAAGATACAAAACACTAACAGTTACTGTCACCTCCTGTTGCTTGACTGCTTCTCTCTAATAAGTGCTACAAAACACACTGTAAAAATAGCACTGAACATAGAACAAAGAACAGCGTTCCGTCACGCATTGAATACTGAAGTGCTTCACCAAATGGTTATTTATGATGACGTCATCTGGCAAGAAAGTTTAATTCAACAAGCCATCCGCATCTCTCAGCGCCTCACTGCATGCTCTTTGGACCAACCTACTCCGTTCCTCCGTCCACCTCACCACCTGTCGCCCTTACAGCACCTGAACCCATGCAGATCGATTCATACCACCAGACTCATGCAAAGTTTCAGAGGAGAATTCTCCATCAGTTATGCCTGTATGGTGGGGAAGATAGCATCAGATCACCAACAGTACAATTTGACCACCAAGACCAGGGGTGAGTACAATCGAACTTCCGCCCATGATTGCCCATCTCACATGCACATTAGTGCTAGTAATAACCCCTAAACTCTCTGTTTCAGAGCAACCTCTCATCGTCTCTGATTCCTTGGGGGACTTTGTCTCCCACCAACTACTCCAAAGACTCAACCTCAAGAGGAAGCTCTGCTCCCAGGAATTAAATGTGAATACAATCCTCGGGAAACCACTGGGTTGTGGTCGCATACGTAATTTCTCCCCCACGGTGACGCTCCGCACTGGAAGTTTTCATCAGGAACAGATGTCATTCATGGTGCTGGAAGGTTCCACTGCAAAAAATTATCCAAGGACACCAGTCGATGTCACAACATGCACCTCGAGTCAAGTGGAATTCAGGAGGGATTCACTGGAGTGAGTCCTACTTCCACGATTGCATTTCACCAGTTCACAAACGGCCATCAGTTCCTTTCAATCGGAACCCCTGAGTGCAAGGCCGAAATCCCTTCGGCGTACCGGGTGTTCCAGGATGTCTTCAGTAAACAACTGGCTACCCAATTACCACCTCATCGGCCATATGACTGTGCCTTTGACCTGCCTGGGGCTACAGAAGGCCATGAAGGAGTATATCGAGGAAGCATTTCATCAGCAATTCATCCAACCATCTACATTCCCTGCTGCTTCCAGCTTCTTCTTTGTGACAAAAAAGGTCAGAGGCTTGCGACCTTGCATTGACTATCAAACCCTCAACGCTTAAAGGGGAAGTACAGCTATTCTCTTCCTCTGGTCCCAGCCACCTTTGAATAACTCTGTGGAGCTCACATCTTCACCAAACTGTCTTACAATCTTATTCCCATAGTTGAGGGTGACGAATAGAAGACCACATTCGCAACACCCTCAGGCCACTACGAATATCTTCTGATTCTGTATGGACTGTCCAACTCACCCTCCGTTTTTTAAGGTTATATGAGGTGTTCCCTGAGTACCTCCACCAGTTTGTCATTGTCTATATAGACAACGTCCTCATCTACTCCCAAAACTAGCCCAAAACAGGCCAACACATGATGACGCAGGTCCTTTTGAAGCTGAGAGAACAACGTCCTATCTCAAGCTGGAAAAATGTGAGTTCCACAAGAGCGTCTTCCAGTTCCTAGTTTATATCATCACCAGCAGGGCATTCAAATGGACCAGAAGAAGGTGAAATCCATCATGGCCATCTGAGCCTGGCCCCAACCTACCACAGTCAAGGAGTTAGAGCCCTTCCAGGGATTCACTAACTTCTACTGATGCTTCATCAATAACTTCAGTCTCATCAGTTCTCCACTCACATCCATCCTCAAAGATCGGCCAAAGTCTCTGTCTTAGAGCCAGCCAGCCACACAAGCCTTCTAATGACTGAAGGACGTGTTCAGAACACCTCCTATCCTGATCTACTCTGACCTCCCCTTTCGTCGTGGAAGATTAGTTGTCCAAGGCCTGTAAGCTCATACCCTTGAAATGTTTTCCCACTGCTCTGGAAGCCGCTGAACTGTTATTTAACCATGCGTTCCATCACTTTGGATTCCCCGAGGATAGTATCGAATAGAGTACCTGTGGTGGACTCATTGTTGGGAGTCTCTGTAAGCTTTTCGTCAGGGTACCCCCTGAAACCATCGGCCAGACTGAGCATAAGATCCAAGAGATCAGGAGATACCTGCAGTCATACTGCCACCAATTGTTTGTAATGGCAGCTACTACTTTGCACCACGCACTTTGAGTGCATGACAAATTTCCCCTAGGGGACAATAAAGTATACTATACTCTCTACTAACACCAGAACACCTGGAGGCATTTCCTTCCCTGGGCCAAGTATCCCCAGAACTCCCTCCAACAAACTTCCACTGTTAACACCATTCCAATGCATGCTCGGTTACCAGCGTCCTCTGTTTCCCTGGTCCCGAGAACTTGCAAAGAATGTTCAGATGTTCAATGGGGATGAAGTGGATGTTGGCTGTCCAATAGAGCCAGGTGAGTGCAGCAGAGTCAGTAATGCACACACTGTACAGGAGGACAACAATTGTATGAGAATTCTGATAAATCTCCTTAACCATCTCAAAATGTCCAAATGCCATCTCGCCAGCCCCAAAGCAAGCTCTGTAGAGAATGCCAATCTCATGATTACTCTACTGTAACACATTGTTGATGAGAACATTTGTGTTTTGCCTTCTTTCAGCCTGGGCACAGTAAGAGGGACTGTATCAGTGACAGATCCAGACCCGGCTCGGCACCATGCTGGGGTCTATCACGTTTGGAAGGACAAGTGAAGAACCCCTAGAGAGTGTTGATCTTCACCATTTTTATAGTAATTCACATGCAGAGGCTCCCACTGGGACCATTGACAATTATTTGTTCTTTGTGCCAGTCAGTGTTGATAATGTGTTTGCGATAAAGGGAATGCTTGATACAGGCTCCAGGGCCTGCACTTTTAATGATAAAGTTGAAAAGAAGAGGAGTAAATGTAATGCCTTCACCCACACCTTAGTAGGATGTGGTGGCAAGGTTACAAGACCAAAATGCATGTATGAGGTCGAGTTGAAGATTATGGGGAGAGCTGCCTGGTGCCTATTCTCGTTGTACCCGGCCAGCGGGATGATCTGATCATTGGTACAATTGTCATAAAATTCCTTGCACATCGCATGAAATTCAGCAGTGATTTTTGGAGACTTGATTCTAATCATAGAGTGGATCCGGTGGCAGAATATGAACGGTTTCATGGATGTAATGGCCAACACGTGACGGTGGAAGGGTTCAGAGCTGCAAGACAAAGAGGGAACAATCAATCAGTGTGACGCTCTTTTAGCAAGGCAGGAATATCTTGTCTGGGGAAAGCTGACAAAAAAATGTCCCTTTGTCACCTGGGAGCACAGTTCTAGTGGAACCTATGAATTCAAGGTCTGTGTCACAAGACATTATGGTCGGGCAGGTTGTCACGCCATCAATCCGCCCACTTACGTCATGTCTAAGGCAGGGTAATTAGGGGCAAGCAAGAACATTCATCTAGCCGGAGCTGGTGTGTCTGGACTTCTTGTCTCAGGAGAATGGGAAGAAACACTCGTTGTGACAGACCACAAAGTTGACTCACGCTTTCCCTTGTGCGAATCAATCTGCAAAACAAGTCGCAAGGAAGCTGTGGGATCGTGTATTCTGACGGATTCCCGAGTCAGGAAGTAAAACATTTAAATCCTTATTTCTACCATCTATAAGGGAAAATAAGGGAATAAACCATGACCATTAAGAAATATGACTGGGTTTCTAAAGATACAAAGCTTAATGCAAATTGGTGAAGTGTTTCCTTTCATAAATGTTGAACTCAAAAGAATGAAGTGCAGTGTTAAGCTATTTATTCATCACACACATAGGCTACTTTTTTGTTTTTTTAAAGAGACCCCCACAAAGATGAAAATCATAATTCGAACCCTGCCCACAAGCGATTTATCCACTTTATTGATGTTGATCCACAGATGGTGAGAAGTCCATGCTGGGCTTGACTGTTAATAAACGTCCCCATTTTGATGAATCTCAGTAACAGAGTCTTGGTTCTTCTTGTTCACAACATAGAGAGAGAGAAACGTAACAGCAGTCAGCTGCAGACCGGTTAAACATGCTTGTGTATGTTGACCTTTTTAGTTTTTAGAATTAAGTTCACTCATTATTCATTTGGTTGATTGCTTTAGTCTGTCTATTTAAACTGTGTTTTTCTTTCAGTTCTTTGTCAGTTCTCATTGTTATTAGGTTGGATGTTCCTTTCATGTTCATTGTTTCCTGCTAATAAAACAACCGCTTGGGATTAGATCCTATCTCATCTCTTTTTTTTTTTTGCAACCCTTTGTGACAAAATACAAGTCAATTCAAATCTCAGTTTGCTTTTATCAAACAGGGATTTTATAAAATGACGCATCTAAAGTTCTTGAACAAATAGATTGCAGTATGTTGTATTGATTCAATATTTGTTAGAAAGATTTAAAGGAATTACTTAGAAATAATCAATATATTTAAGTGATTCCTTATTTGGACGAGGCCGAAAAATGTTACAGTATTGGAAAATCAGGGTTAAAAGGGATAAGGTATAACAAAGAAAGTCAAGTTGTTTTTTAAAGATATGTTTTGAAATCTCTCCATGTCAAAAGTGTGTTTGAAATTATGAAATTTACTGAAATTCATTTGAGCTTTTTAATATTTGTTATAAACTTTTCTTGGGAGGGGAGCACAAGCCATTGTAAAGCCACACAGAATCAGTTTTTAGTTGTCCCGACTCACTGTGTGCTTCACTTGCACTGACCAGTAATACAATTGAAAGTTTGGTTACACAACACCTTCTTTTTTTTTTGGTTTCATTAGACAGGGATTTTATAATATGACAGATCTGAAGGTGCTATAAAAAATGAGCGCCGATTTAGATATGTTAATTTCATGTAACATAAGATGGATTCCAAGGGTGCAGGAAATGATTTTTATAGTTCAGAAATACATAAAGACATTGAGTAAATCGTAGTATCACTCGGTAAAAAAAAGCACCATAACGGCAGTGAAGGTTGAGAAAGCTCCAGGCCTGTACATTTATGTTATGTTTTGGTTTATGTGTGTGTGTGTGTGTGTGTGTGTGTGTGGGGGGGGGGGGGTGTACACATCTGTACACATAAAGAAGAGCCTCGGCTAGTAGGCTATATTGAGTCATTACGCCACATCTGTACACTTAAATAAGAGTCTCGGCTAGTAGACTATATTGAGTTATTACGTCACATCTGTACACAGAAAGAAGAGTCTCGGCTAGTAGACTATATTGAGTCATTAGGTTACACTTTATTTCGATAGTCACTTTAGACATTCTACTAACTATAAGTAACTTTTCAACTACATGTCAACTAAGTGTCATTAGAGTATTAGTAGGCTGTAGTAGACTGTCAGTAGACTGTTAGGTTAGGGTTAGGTGTTAGGATTCAGGTTAGGAGAACAAGTTGACTTGTAGTTGCTAAGTTACTTACAGTCAGTTGAATGTCTGTTGGGGGAACAACAAAATAAAGTGTTAGCAGATATTAAGCTGACAGTCTACTAATACTCTAATGATAGTTAGTTGACATGTAGCGGCAAAGTTACTAATAGTAAGTTGAATGTCTAAAGCGGACTATCAAAATAAAGTGTTACCAGTCATTACTAGTGATCGACCGATATATCGGCCGGCCGATATATCGGGCCGATATTTGAGGTTTTTACGTGTATCGGAATCGGCCGATACACCGCTGCGCGTTCGCCGATAGTTTTTTTCCCCCCCGCCGTTATTTATAGACTGGCGGCCACGGGCAGCTCCGTGCTGCTGGAGATGCTGCAGTTCACGTGCCCCGCCCTCCTCCACTAGCAGAGTGCAACCTGCTCTTCACGAGAATGGTCACTTAAACTTTCAAAGGATCTTTTAAATGTTTGACTCCTGAAATATTGTCAAACACTTTGAAAATGGAAACACGTCGCCCTATAACTGTTATGTGCTTGCAACTAAGCAAGTTTGTGGGTCCAAATGGAAAACGCGAATGCCTCGTCTATAAAACTTAACTGCTTGCCATTGTATTAAGAAGCTGCAAATAGTTAAGGTGTAGGTTATCCGTTCAGTATGCATTAGGACTGTCTATGAATATTCTACATTCGAATATCTATTAATTTTGAAGGTGAAAATTAATATTTGAATGTGGAAAAACACGCCCGCGGTTGCAGACTAATAACGTTACCACAGCTGCACACCTCGCTCGGAGCACTCACTGTCGGTTCTATACTGTGAAACTTCAAGTCACTGAATGAACTGAAGCCTGCTATATTTGGGACAAGAGTCGCGACTCGCAACCTTAAATTGCTTGCACAAAACTCTTGTTTAGCACTCAACATTTGTTTGTTGTTCATTTAACCGACGCGCAGAGACCGTGAGGGCGAGAGGGAGAGAGAGTGCCTGAGCGAGTCCAGGGCGAGACAGAGTGAGCTCTGCGGTCTTGGCCATTAGTTGATTTACTTGCTTTTTAATACGTTGTCAAATATGTTTAAACTCAAATAAACCATCTAATACTAGTAGTTATGTCTCTTTTTATTAATGTGTCCTGTTATTGATGTAATGCGCGTCAACAACAAAACGCGCAACGGGATGTTCGAATATGTTTTTTAGAGGGAATATGCAAACGCCATTTGAGCAATTTTGACAGCCCTAGTATGCATACGGGTGCTGTAACGAACACTGGTCATAGGATTAAGGAATGCCAACGTTATTCTGTGCTTTTTGTGGGAGATTTATTCAGCGCTCACCTGGCTGAGGTTTGGGGCGTGTGGAGTTTGTCTCCCTCGCAATCGCAGTAATATTAGAGACTAGACATGCTCATTTTATTTTATGTAGGAAAATTGAAACCATGCAGTACATAGTTTGTTTCTTTTAAAATGAAGTACAGTGTGCACTGTGCACTTTATTATGCTGGTTGCTACTGTGTGCAATAGTGTAATTATTTAATTTATGCTTAAATATTCATTTTCAGCACTGAACTTTTTTTGTTCTACTTCATGTTTTTAATATTTTTTAAATTGTTTATCTACTTGTTCTTGTTCTACCTCACATGTTTTTACTATTTGTTAAATATTAATTTTTGAAGTTAGTTAAATGTTACTTTTATTAAATTGAGACCTGTAACATTTGTTAACATCATGTTATTTTTAAGATGTAAATTGAGGGAGCAAAATGTATCGGCTCCAAATATCGGCTCAAGAAAATCGGCAGCCCGTATCGGTCATCGGCTAAGGCTGATGGGAAAAAAATCGGTATCGGTATCGGCACTAAAAAATCCATATCGGTCGATCCCTAGTCATTACGCCACATCTGTACACATAAAGAAGAGTATCGGCTAGTAGACTATATTGAGTCATTACGTCACATCTGTACACATGAAGAAGAGTCTCGGCTATTAGACTATATTGAGTCATTACGTCACATCTGTATACATAAAGAAGAGTCTCGGCTAGTAGGCTATATTGAGTCATTACGTCACATCTGTACACATAAAGAAGAGTCTCGGCTAGTAGACTATATTGAGTCATTACGCCACATCTGTACACATAAAGAAGAGTCTCGGCTAGTAGACTATATTGAGTCATTACGCCACATCTGTACTAATAAAGAAGAGTCTCGGCTAGTAGACTTTATTGAGTCATTACGCCACATCTGTACACATAAAGAAGAGTCTCAGCTAGTAGACTATATTGAGTCATTACGTCACATCTGTACACATGAAGAAGAGTCTCGGCTATTAGACTATATTGAGTCATTACGTCACATCTGTGCACATAAAGAAGAGTCTCGGCTAGTAGGCTATATTGAGTCATTACATCACATCTGTACACATAAAGAAGAGTCTCGGCTAGTAGACTATATTGAGTCATTACGTCACATCTGTACACATAAAGAAGAGTCTCGGCTAGTAGGCTATATTGAGTCATTACGTCACATCTGTGCACATAAAGAAGAGTCTCGGCTAGTAGACTACATTGATTCATTACGTCACATCTGTACACATAAAGAAGAGTCTCGGCTAGTAGGCTATATTGAGTCATTACGTCACATCTGTACACATAAATAAGAGTCTCTGCCTTTACCCTTAATTCTCTTAGTGCCAGGAAGCACACAAGGCTTGGACATCACTCTTCCATTGGGTTCGGTTTGCAGCTGCACGTCGTGCTGTGTTCCACGTGTTCCAGCCTGCACCATTTCGTTCTATTTCCACCATTCGCCGCCAAGTTGTTTTTGGGCGGCCGAGCGCACCGAGCGCCACAGCACAGTCGTCCGTTCTGTCTTTCCTCAGCACATGTCCGATCCAGTTCCATCTCCGCCTCCTCACCTTCTCACTGATTTTCTTTGCTTCTGCCATCTCTATAACTGACTTGTTGGAGACGTGTTGCTGCCATCGAATCTTGAAAAGCTTCCATAAGCATTTGGTCAGGAAGGTGTCTAGCTTCTTCTCCTCTCCTTTAGTTAATTCCCAGGCCTTGCATCCATAAAGCAGAACTGAAAGGACCAAGCTCTTGAAAAGGGAGGTTTTGGTCTTCCTGCTGATATCGCTGGCTTGCCATATGTTTGATAGCCTTTTGAACTGCGCGCTTGCCAGTGCCACTCTTTTCTTGACATCCACTGTGCCTACACCATCCTTAGTGATGTTTGCACCCAGATACGTGAAGCTCTCCACCTCCTCTACTTCGTTTTCTCCAACCTTCAGCTTGTTGTCGCTCTTGCTGTTGGTCTTCATTATCTTGCATTTCTTGTTATTCAGTTTTAGGCCAACCTTGGCTGCATTGTCCTCTAATCTGGTTGTTTTGTGCTGAATGTGATCCATTGTTGAGGATAGAAGGGCAATGTCATCTGCAAAGTCAAGGTCTTCCAGCATGGTAGTGAAGTCCCATCGGATTCCAGTTCTTTCACCCTCCACAGTTCTCCACATTACCCAGTCGATTACCAGGAGGAACAAAAATCCTGACATGCAGCACTCCTGCTTCACTCCTGTCTTCACTGGGAACCAGTCTGTTGTCTCATTCTCATCCATAATGGAGCACTGAAAGTCCTCATAGAGGGTCTTGACCATCTGGATCAGTTTCTGGGGGATTCCATACTGACGCATGATGGTCCAAAGGCTGTCTCGGTGTAAGGAATCGAAAGCTTTTTCAAAGTCGACGAAGTGGACGTACAGTGTAGCATTCCATTCGTTGACTTGTTCCAGGATATTCCTAAGGATGAATATCTGGTCGACAGTTCCTCTGCCCTTCCTGAAGCCGACATGTTCTTTCCGGAGCAATGAATCTACTCCAGCTTGTATCCTGTTAATGAGTATCTTGCTGAGGCAACAAAGTAACCCCCCTCCAGTTTCCACATCTCTGAAGGTTTCCTTGCTTTGGAATTTTGCAAATAAGTCCCTTGGTCCATTGTGCTGGAACTGTCTCTTGGTCCCAAATGAGGCCAAATATCCATTTCAGTTCTAAGCTGGTCCGTTCGGTGTCTGCTTTAAGCATTTCGGCTGAGATGTGGTCTACTCCAGGGGCCTTTCCATTCTTGAGGGCCTTCAGTGCGGTCTTGATTACCAAAACATCTGGCGCCTCGACTGGAATATCTATCTCCTCCCTTTCCTCCTCTTCCTCGTGTGGTGGTTCTTCTGGTGCTTCCCTGTTGAGAACTTCCTGGAAATGTTCCTTCCACCTAGCTAGTCTGACCTCTTTATTCTTCAGCAGCTCCCCGTTCTTACTCTTCACTACTGTGGTTTGTCTGGTACTCTGTCCCCGTCAATTGTTTCACAATATTGTATAGTTCCTTCTGCCTTCCGTTTTCTGCTTTTTTCTGTGCTCTCTCAGCTTTCTCTGACATCCACCTCCTCTTGTCCTCTCTCACACTCCTCTTCAATTCCCTGTCCTTCTCCCTGTACTCTTCTCTGATTCTGTTTTTAATTCTTTCTTAGCGGGTACTTTCGATCCTCATCTTGGTGGCTTTTCTTTCGTCAATCAGTCTCCAGGTGTTATTGCTGATCCACGGCTTTTTCTTTCCCTTCCTGAAGCCGAGCACCTCTTCTGCTGACTTGACATAGGCACTTCTCTGCTGTTCCCATACCTCCTCTATGTCTTCACTCTCGTTCCTGGTCTTTTCCAACTTTCTCGTGACTGCCTCGCAGTACTTCTTCCTTGTCACCTCATCTCTCAGTCGTTCTACTTCTATCCTCGGTTTGACCTTGTTGTTGTTTCTGTGGGTACTAAGATGCAGTTTGATGCGCATTCTCACCAGGTAGTGGTCGCTGTTTGCATCAGCTCCTCTCTGTACTTGGGAGTCCAGGACAGAAGATCTCCACTGTCCTCTGATCAGAAGATGGTCGATCTGATTCTTCGCTTTTCCATCCGCTGATACCCATGTTGCCTTGTGGATGTCCTTATGGGGGAATAATGTTCCTGTTATCACAAGTCCATTCAACTGGCAGAACTCGCACAGACTTTCTCCTTTATCATTCTGTGTCCCTAACCCGTGCATGCCCATTGTCCTCTCGTACCCGCTGTTGTCACTTCCAACTTTAGCGCTGAAGTCCCCCATGATGATGACGATGTCGTTCTTGTTACATCCATCCAATGTTTCCTGTAGCTGCTGGTAGTATTGTTCTTTCTCCTCTTTTTCCTTCTCATTGTGAGGGGTGTACACTTGAATAACAGTCACTCTCCTGTATCTCGAGTAGAATCTTGCTGTTACTATCCTCTTGGTGATGGGGGTCCATTCCATGAGTGACTTTTCTGCTTGCTGGCTTATTATGATGGCAACACCACCCTCATGCAATTCTTCATCCCCACTATAAACCAGCGTCTGCCCTGTATCCATCTTCATCCTGCCTGCTCCTGTCCATCTGCACTCGCTGATCCCCAGTACATCAAGTTGGTACCTTTCTATCTCTCTCGCGATCTGTGTTGCTGCTCCTCCTCTATACATAGTTATCACATTCCAATGTCCGATGGTGAAAATGATTTTGGGTGTCACTAGAGATCTCATCGGACGATGGGTTTCCTTAAGGCTTTGACCCAGCGTCGCCATACTGCCGATGTCGGCGATCCCTGCTCCACCCTGGTCGTCTTGTAACATGATGTCCATTGTTTCTGTAACAAGCTCGTTTTACGGGAGTAGGTTGTTAGCCTTCTGCCCAACCCCCAGGCTTGGAGGGCCAGTGGTTTTCTGTCAGGGTGTTCTTCCCTTATACTGCGTTGGTCCACAACACCATACAGTGTTACCCCCCCATCCGCCACCCGGGGGGACGCGCCTCATACGCCGTGCAGTCCCAGCGCGAGTCTCGGCTTGTAGACTATATTGCGTGTGAGGATGTTGGAGGTGGAGATGTATAGCCTTTTCTCACAGCACTTAATATAATTAAACGTATTAATTTGAAGGCGGATCCAGAAAGGTTCAAACCACAATCACCAGTGACAACTTTGAGATTCACCCGTTGTAAAATGCCAGGACTTATAAGACTTTGGACTGAGAGTTTGGAAAAAGAGACTATTCACGCAATTCTGACGTTGTTAACATTAACAATTTGAGAACAAAGTATAATTTGCACGGTTAGGCGTGATATGATAAATGATCGTTAGATTTAATCAGCACAATTTAATGATGCTTTTTTTCCAGATAGTTGGTCAGAAAAACAAAAGTGGATGTTACTTACTTATTCAGATGACATTTTGGGGTGAAAATTCTTATGTTGGTCATACTTCCACAAAGTAAAATCTGTGATTCCGAATAACAGTATCCACACAGGCGTAACTGACAGCCCAAATTCTCCTCAAAACATTGGATTCATCAGCACTGTGCTGTGCCCATAGACACACACTAGACGTCACCTTGGGGGTCTACGCATGCGTCAAAACCACCGCCATCTGGGAACAGGGGTCTTGTCATAGGAAGAAGCTATAACGCTGCTATCTCTGCCTTTACTTCGAATTAATGGATGGCGGCAGACTTTTGTGCTGTGTATGATGTTCACGAATGAAATCTGAACTAGGAAGAATGTTTTAATTTTTTTTTTTTACATTTTTTCTGGAATCAATGATAAATACATGTCTGTCAAAATGTTCGGTTGTTGGATGTAGTGACCTGAAGCACTTCAAGGAAATGAATTCCAACTTCATCAACCTCCGCCAGTATAAAGAAGTGTTTGCCGATCGACTTCGTCTGAATGAGGGGTAAGTTCCTTCTATCTTTGTGTAGCACCCGTACAACCACTCTGTGAATTACTTAAGAATGGAGGGTGCTTGGGTTCGATGTAGTCAGGTGGATACCACAAAGGTGCACCTAATAAGTGTATTTGAGCTACACAACTGTTAATAATAAAATATTTTAGAAATAAGGAGACCCAGAGATGGTTTATATTTTAACAAAAAGAATAGGGTAACACCGCAGTTTAATTAGATCACAGAAATTGACAAAAGAAATATAAAAGCTTTTCCCTTATCTCAATATTAACCCATAAACAAAATAAATGACCAAAATCTTCTCTGAACACTTGAATAATAGCCCCTTTAAGCTATTTAGCTAGCTACAATAGTTTCACTTACATGTTTGAGACAATATAAGTGGTATAAAAGTTTGGACTAAATCTCTTTCCACAAGGGAAAATACACAGAAAGCTTTAAAATAAACAAAACAATACCGTCAAGTGTCACTCACACATTCACACGCGTTTCAGTTTACTCACGGTCCCGTTTTACTGAACAGGGAAAAAACATGTTGCAGGCCTGTTTGGGTCTCGCAAAACATTGAGTGCGGTGAACAAACACTTGAAAAAACATTGAGAGCGTCGAAAACTTCGGTCCAGCTGAACGGTGCGATTAACCGTCAGTTCCGCCCAGCAAAACACCACGGTGGCTAGCGATCTCGACTAAACAGTTACCTCAGATTACAGCTCGTGCTCTGTCTCTCGTGCTCTGTCTCTCGCGCTCCGTCAAACGGGTCTTCAGCGTCATTTCTCACTCTGTCTCTCGGTTCACAAACATCTCGAGTCCGCGGTCCACTTCTCTGATTCGCGGTCCTCCCGATTCATGAGTTACCCGCACTTCTTTGCGTCTTATTTTTTCTTCTCCCGTGCCTGCGTCTTGTGCTCCACACGGGTACAGCGGGAAGCGCGGAAAAAAACTAAACTCCCAGCAGCACTTTCTCTCACCAGGTCACGTGCATCTCTTCCGCCAAACACTATTGGCTATACAGCGTGAACACTCAAATTGAATACTCACTCAAATTACCAATACAAATTAGTAACATAAAAACAGTAAAAATAAAGTAATAAATAGTTAAACGGCCTAAAACATCTGCCAAATATTATTTAAATAAATAATATAAACTTTTGTTTTAGTTACTGTAACAAAATAAAAACAACCAAATATCACTCTCCTTTTAATTAAATAAAATTAACTGATATTTGCTTATTTAGAAGTCAGGTGTCTCCTTATAATTTTCCAAGTAAATAATCGTTTACTTTTTTTTATTCACTTTTGAGAGTAAGAGAGATTCATAATAACCCACCGACTCCCAGTGCACTATAATACCCAAGTTTACCACTGGGCTACATCTGTAGATGACGAACAGAGCATTTCGATAAGCTGTAAATATCGTTAATAAAAATAAAGTACTTTACTTTCTTAAAACACATGGTGGTCATGGTTTAGCAGTACCTTTGTCTTTCTTTGTTTTTCTTTTGAGGTAATGTTACAGTAGGAAAACAGTAGGAAATCAAATTAGATTGAATGGAGGATTTTAACTGTGACGAGATGATTGACAGGCCAGTTTATGGTGACAGGATGCATACAGCACGCGACAGAGCCGTCCGTTAAAGATGACGTGATAGTGCGTCCCAAAGCTTGCCTACTCTTTTGCTACACACTCAAAAGTATGTACTTTTTTTTCACAAAAAAGAGCACATACTTTTAGGGCGTTGTATAAATAAGCGAATTGGGACATATCTTTTGTCTTCCTAATCAAAAACACCTGATTCAACTCAGCTCATTAACCCATCTGATTACTAACCCATCTGCAGTGTTGGTGTGCCGCCAGGAACAGGGTTGGGAAACACTGGCATAGACAACAAGACATTCTAACAATAATAGTAATTGTTTTGCATGGTTTACTGACATGAAATTTGAATACAGAACACGGTGTTACTCACCTGTCAAGTAAAACACATGCAAGATCGGCATCTCTTTCTAGTTAGAGTTTTTCACGAAGTTCTCCCATTTAGGAAATGCTGCACCGATGTTGAGCTGGTTTTATTTCTCTTGTCCCAAATTCTTCTTGGGTCGTTTGGTTGACCCGTTCGTTGACGTTTGCGTTAATGAGACTTGTCTTTGTCGTCAAAACCAGGTGGAATCGCTAAAGAATAATTGTGCTCCATTCCATAACAAATGCGCAAAACAAGCTGATGTTTGTTGCTTGATAGACGCTAACACACAACTACAACTTCCGCATTTGTCCAGGACTACACGCAGTACGAGCGGAAACCGAGGTAACGCGGATATGCCGCGATTGACTGGCGACTCCCAGCTCACCCCTACTCACACGCTCCGTTTCGCGATTTAAACATTGTTTGAAACATTTGGAATATTGTAAGTTATCATCTTAACGAAATATATAACTGTCACGGTACAAATAGGAAGGGAGAACTCAAATGCAAAAACATGGAGGATTTATTAACAAAAAGAAAACCAAAACACAAAGCAAAAACCCACAAGGGGGAAAACACAATAAATGAACATGAAACAAACACTGACTCTGAACATGACGATATCCACAAAGAACTGGGTAGACATATGACAACGAACCGACAAAGACTGCAAACAAGAGGAGACTTAAATAGGGAACAAATCAAGAGGGGACAGGTGGAACAACTCAAACACTAATCAGGTAACGAGGGGGAGGGATCAACAATCACAACAGCACATGGCACAACATGACAAACACCCATGTGCAACACAAGACAGGACAGGCATGTGACAATAACACTGGCCTTGTGATTTTGGGATATTTTAATGAAAAAATCTTAGGTATTCCACCTTTAAATTTTTGGCTGTAGAACTTGCATGATAACCAAGTAGACTACCGTTTTCAGCGGTCTCCATCTTTCAAAGGGATCTCCTATACAAATATACAAATTTTACTTCGGACTTTGTCACAAAGTGTTTCGGAATCATAATACGTTTTGTTTTTTTTTTGGATTTGTAACGTTATTTATTTATTTTTTTTTATCCGACACGCTTGTATCTCCCGCTGTGGTAACTAGAGCAGAGCTGGCAACCCGGATGCCGCAACACTACAGACTCCGTGATTGGTAGATCGGTGGAGGGCGGAGCATCAGAACAAAACACAACGTGACAACATGAACATCAGTTCACAGCTGCAACTTTACTTTTTAAATGACAAAATCCTGGCCGGACTATGTTGTCAGTGATATAAGTATTTGAAATGAACATAATTTCTTAATGTCTAGTGACATATCAGGGCCATTTTATGATTCATTGAAACACATTTCTTACATACGGTTCCTTTAATTCATTTGAAGGGTTATTTGCCAGTATCACTAGAAGAAACATCTACACATCCAATTAATGTTCTAGCTGGTCCACAGAAAATTGAAGAGACAGAAAATATTTTACAAAATGTATTTCTTAGGTAACTTTTAATTGGGTAAAATATGGGAAAACCCAACTTTGGGTTAAACACGTCATTTAAAATGTTAACCCAATTACTGTTGTAATAATAATTGTAAAATAATTTGTCAATATTTGATCCAAATTTTTAAAAAAGTGTATCAGACATACATAAATTGGGTAACACTTCAGAATACGGTTCCTTCGTTAATGAATAACTACACAAGAACTAATGAGTAACACAATATTAACAAACTATTATTAACTAACAAGAAACTCTGATTAACGAACTAGTAAGTAATAGCGCACAGACGAAGTGGTAGTGGTAGTTCACTATTTAGTAATCAATAACTACTATTTTTTTTAATACTTCCCAGAGAACTACTGAAAAAGTTTATTAACAATCTAGTAACTACTATTAACTAAAATAAATTCTTATTAATGAATTAGTAAGTAATAGCTCACAGATGAAAGTGTTACTAGATACTTCTGTGGGAATTACTCATTATTTGGATTCGTATTATAAAGTGAAGATCATTGGAAATAACTAGTAATTACTCAAGTGTTACTAAAGAGATTTTCTAAAAGTTACTAAAGTTCACCAACAAATCTCAAACATTTTCACAAATCATGACTAGATCATGTAGTAACACTTGAGTCATTACTAGTTAGTTCCAATGATCTTCACTTTATAATACGGATCCAAATAATTAGTAATTCCCACAGAAGTATCTAGTAACACTTTCATCTGTGAGCTATTACTTACTAATTATTTGGATCCGTATTATAAAGTGAAGATCATTGGAACTAACTAGTAATGACTCAAGTGTTAAAGACATTTTCTAAAAGTATACTAAAGTTCACCAACAATCTCAAACATTTGCACAAATCATGACTAGATCATGTAGTAACACTTGAGTCATTACTAGTTAGTTCCAATGATCTTCACTTTATAATACGGATCCAAATAATTAGTAACTCCCACAGAAGTATCTAGCACTTTCATCTGTGAGCTATTACTTACTAATTCGTTAATAAGAGTTTCTTTTAGTTAATATTAGTTACTAGATTGTTAATAAACTTTTTCAGTAGTTCTCTGGGAAGTATTAAAAAATAGTAGTTATTGATTACTTAATAGTGAACTACCACTTTCGTCTGTGCGCTATTACTTACTAGTTCGTTAATCAGAGTTTCTTGTTAGTTAATAATAGTTACTAGATTGTTAAGATTGTGTTACTCATTAGTTCTTGTGTAGTTATTCATTAACGAAGGAACCGTATTCTAAAGTGTTACCATAAATTGTATCAGATTAACAGATTAACTTAGTCTCAGATCACAGATCACTACTGTATATGTGACATTTGAGCCTTTATTTATTGGATTAAGAAGTCAGCCAAAGTCGTGCTCCACTCCTGCTGTGTTAAATCTCTGATATATACCAGGTTATCAAATCTACTGTTCAAAATTACAACTAGTTAAACTTTTTAATTGCACTGATACAACTGGTCTCTTAACATATCTGTCTGCATTGTTGTTGTGAATAGATACCACCCTTCCCAATAATGAACTACTCCTTTACAGTAAGGAACAAGAACGTGCCCTCGTGACATGATGATGCATGATTGGAGATGCACAGAATAAAACATGATTATTATTATTTGTGCTTGTCTTGTAAGATATCTGAATGAAAATAAAAATGAATAAGCATAACCAACATTAACAAATTGAACCCTATTTTAAATTGTTAATAAACAGTTCATAATTCCATCTGTTTGTGTAGCTGGAGTGGAATGGAGGAACTATTTCTCCTGTTTATTTCCTGGCTTTGAGTAAATGTGAAATCTTCTGATAGGTGTTTCTATTAAATGATTTTGGGTCACGGGTGTTTCCTTGCATTACTGTTAATCTGAACGCATAAAAAGTTAAAATGACTCATACAATATAAATTAGCCATGAAAATTTATAAATTGCCATAAATTGCTGTTCTACAGAGAGAGATTAGACTATTTTTTCTGTTCATGCATGGATTTGATTATAAACAATTCCTCCCATTTAATTTTTCCTTTTTCTTAAATGTAATTTGCATATGGAGTAGGCCTAGTTCACTTTTGCTGATAACTTACTCACCCCCATGTCATCCAAGATGTCCTTGTCTTTCTTTCTTCAGTCGAAGAGAAATTAAGGTTTTTGATGAAAATATTCCAGGATTTTTCTCCATATAATGGACTTTAATGGGAACCAAACGGTTCAAGGTCCAAAAGAGAGTTTCAGTGCAAACTGTTCAAAGGGCTTTAAACGATTCCAGACGATGAATAAGGGTCTTATCAAGCGAAACGATCGCTCATTTAATAAATAAATAACAAAGTTTAAGTTTTATAAGCACAAATGCTCACCTTGCTCACTCAATCTGTACTGCGATGCACGTTTGTGACTCCCGTTCAAACTCTTTCATCAAAATAAACTAATCTTTTTTCAAATCAATTCATTCGTTTCATTCGCTCATTTGTTGAATAAACCACATGACTCGGAAAAAGATTTGTTAAAAACATTAATCATTCACAGGATATGAATTCTTGATATCAACAATTACATTTTCACTAGTTAAAATAATATTCAAAATCAACTGCTGATATCAACAATTGATTTCTTATAGAAATACCAATTTCACATATCGGAAATGCAATTCTTACTAGTAAAAACCTTTATGTTGATATCAATAATACAATTGTTACTAGTTGAAATGTCTATTCTTGAAATCAACAATTGAACTGCAAGAAACAATGTTCATTTTTGATATCAATAATTCAATTTTCACTAGAGACAATGTTCATTTCTGATATGAATTTTCTTACTAGTAACATTCACATGAATGTGAATGTTACTAGTAAGAAAGCCATTTTAGATATCTGAAATAATATTGATATCAGAAATACATTTTCAAAAATAAAAAAAATTTACTAGTAGCAATTGAATTGTTGATATCAAGAATAGATGTTTCAACTATAGTGACAATTTAATTATTGATATCAGGAATTCACATTTTTACTAGAAACAATGCAATTATTGATATCAAAAAATGTAATTGTTGATATTAAGAATTCATATCCTGGAAATGAATGAATGTTAAATAAAAGTGATTTTGCTACCACCCCTGCACTGCTATCGTGATTTTTTTAGTATCCTACTATGATAGCATTGATATGTGGTATTAAACAATGAATAGATGCTAAGCAATGTATTTTATGCGTAATCTTGTTCCACTTGTCCTGATATGCACACATCTTAACCCTTTGAGGTACGCACCAAGAAAAAAGTGATGGAAAATCTTTTTGTTTGCATTATCTTATGTCACTAGTAACCACACTCAATGTATTTTTTTGAACACATCCCATCATTTTTTAAATATCGGCCTCTATACCAAATGGTTGAGATGTCACTTAACGGTAATAAATGGTACCGTAATTCATACACAGACTTTGCCATACTTTTTCATTGCCCATCATATTACTTTTCTAATCTTGACAAAACACATTGTCTGAAAGATCTGAGTCTCAAGGTTCCATATTTTGTAACTGAAGTGATATTTGCACAGAAATGTATTAATTTGTTACAGGAGAATGCATACAACTAAATTCAATGGAATTGATGTCATTTTTGGTATTACGCCTATAAACAAAATCTCATGAGAACTTCAATTTTTGTGATATCAACTTCAAATTTGGAAAACAACTTGGATAGATATATGGCTTTGATTTTATAGGAAAAAATATTTTGTAAAATATATATTTTATATTAAAGTAAAAAATATTTAGTACAGTATATTTGGTTTAATGTAAATTTAAAACTTCAATAACTTTTTCATACTTTTATTTTTTTGAAGTGTTTTTTTAAAGTGTTTTAGTGTTTTCTTTAAAACAAGACCAAACTTAGGTCTTTATTCCAAAGCTTGAATTACAACCAAGTTTTAATAGTGCATTGTAATGGAGCATGTTTTTGAAAAATTATTAAAAATATTTTTTCATAGTACCAAGTAACATCATTTTGTAAAGTTAAGACTCTTACAGTGTGTAATATTTAAAAAAAATATGCTTAGCTTGCAAAATTTCACCAAAAAAACAGTTCACATGGCTGGGGTGATTTATTTGTTAGAAGTATTGTGACAAGTGCTGTTGATTGACACTGAGACATCTAGTGGATTTTTTTGGGCATAATAGATGATAGAGATGGATCAATCAGTTAAATATAGTGACTCAAAATGTGTATGGTTGAAAAGTCAGTTAAGGGTTAACACAATTTTGAATAGTTGTTCTCAAATGAATCCTGTCAAACCCAATTACTCTGACCTTAAATATAAACATTGTTATTAAATAATACTAGAAATATATTTTGTTTTATTATGAAGTGAAAGGATAAGGTTAGATGTTTAAACATTATAGAAAACAATACTTTTCCCCGCTGTGAGCAATGACAAGAGTTCAGCTTCATTCGAATTCGAAAAGGGCGTCTGGGCGAGTGGAATCTTTGACGTCACAGAGAGTTTGACCGTTTTGTTTCAACAAACAGTGTCGCCCGTGTGAAACCACAAACCGTCGGTCTTCGCGTTGTTTACTCTGCAGTTTATTTGATAAAGTTGCCGAAGTGGTCAACTGTTATCATGTCTCTGAAGAGAAAGTCCCCCGCTGAGGTGTGCGACGCCCATAGGAGCACACCCTCAACATCCAGCACCGACGCGGCTGAAAAGCATCAACCGGCATTGGAGGAAAATGAGGCGCCGTTGAGAAAGAGGACGAGGACGGATAGTTTTGAGAAGCTGCCGTCTCTTCATCATCGTGACTCCGGCAGCTCAGACCAGAGAAATGAGAGAAGTGCTGAGGGTAAATTAAATGACCATTACAAATCCATCCACACCACCACGCATTACGTCAAAATTAAACTTATGTTTTTATTTATTTAGACATGTCTTAAATATTTGAACACGTTTTGTTTAAAAAAAACTAACGTTACAATTGTACAATGTAGAGTTGGGTATGCAGTGTGTAATTATTATTTATTTCACACGGACTGTTTACATATTGAGCTGATGTTTTTTATCCAAAGCATCATTTATTTGAAACATGCTTTTGTTTAATATTCCCTGCTTTAGATCCAGATTCTCTACCGGACAGCGCCTGTGCTCTAACGTTAGAGGATCACGGTCTTATGGAACACCTATCCAGTGGACTTGAAGTCCTTCCTCCTGTAGATCCGCAGGGTCAAACCCCTCCAGGACCAGTCCACCACAGTCCAGTTCAAACCCCTCCAGGACCAGATCACCACAGTCCAGTTCAAACCCCTCCAGGACCAGATCACCACAGTCCAGTTCAAACCCCTCCAGGACCAGTCCACCACAGTCCAGTTCAAACCCCTCCAGGACCAGATCACCACAGTCCAGTTCAAACCCCTCCAGGACCAGTCCACCACAGTCCAGTTCAAACCCCTCCAGGACCAGTCCACCACAGTCCAGTTCAAACCCCTCCAGGACCAGTCCACCACAGTCCAGTTCAAACCCCTCCAGGACCAGTCCACCACAGTCCAGCTCCAGATCCCCACAGTCCAGCTCCAGGACACACTGTGGACGTGACAACTGAGGGTGAGTTTACCGCCATATCTCAAATATTACTCTCACTGCTGTCCATGCTTGTCATTTCATGTCAACTATAACCATTAATCTTTTAACAGACGACATTCTGAGCCGGTTTGAAATCGGTAAAATGCTTGGTGAGGGAGGATTCGGTTCGGTTTATGAAGGGAAACGCTTGGCGGATGGCCTTGAGGTATAGTCATTTTCTTACTTTTAGCAATTTAGCAAATTGTTTTGTCTCACTATGTCCATTTCAAGTCCTTTTATTGTATATTATGTTCACTATGTGGTGCAGTTGTAATTGTAATGGGCTAAATGTTTTGTTTTGTTGATCAGGTGGCGGTGAAATTTGTCAAAAAAAAAGAGGGCATGAAATACATCAACATTGTAAGTTAGAACTTGAAAACATCACATTTTTCCAAAACTGGACATACATTTTATTCTAAAATCCTGCAACTAACAATGATCTTTCTTCCAGCCCCATCATGCTGCACCCGTCCCATTGGAGATCGGCCTGTTAGCCATTGTTAATAGGGGCCTCAAAATTAAAGAGGTCATTGAACTGCTGGACTGGCAGGACCAGGCTGACCGATATATCATGGTCTTGGAGCGTCCCCCAAACTGCATGGATGGGTTTGATTTTTGGGCTTAACAGGATTACATGTTCAACGAGGAAACGGCACGGACCATCATGAAGCAGGTGACAATGGCTGCTCAAATGTGCTGTGCCAAAGGAGTTTTCCACAGCGACATCAAGTTGGAGAACCTGCTGATCAACCCAGAAACACTTGAGGTCAAACTGATCGACTTCGGGTGCGGGAGACTCATGCAAGTGATGGCCTATAACGTCTTCAGTGGTATGTGTTATGAATCAAGCTTTGAAAAGAGTTTCATTTTTTAGGGCTGTCAAACGATTAATCGCACTCAGAATAAAAGTTTGTGTTTACATAATAGATGTGGGTGCACTGTGTATAATTATTATTTATATATAAATACACACATATGCTAGTATATATTTAAGAAATATTTTCATGTATATACTGTATATAGATTTATATATAATTTATATTATATATAAATATAAATATTTTACATATAAATAATTTTTTTTTCTTAACCCTCTGATGGTCTTCAAAAAAAGTAACAATTCCAGTCTTCGGGGTCTATTGGACCCCAGACAAAAATATTTAATTTTGTAACAGAATAGTATTTTTTTTTTTAACAAATATAATTTTACTCTGTTTATTAATGTTTTTACTCAACATTTGTGTAGTTTTTGGAGGATTTATGATTTTTTTATTTATTTCTATAAATAAATAAATAAATATTTATTTAAATAGGATTTTTACAAAAAAACAGCATTTTATGTTAAATAAACTTTATAAAAGACCCAGATTTCTAACTTTCATTCCTGGGGATACCATGGATAATTTTACAAGGTTGAATGTAAGATTTTTTGCCTAATTTTTGGAAAAAACAGGTTAAAATTTGTAATAAGTCACTTTATCCACTAGATGGCTATAGAGCTCCATAGATGGCTATAGAGCTTCACTAGGCCTATAACTATTTGAATTACTGAAAGATATAGTTTCTAAAGTAGTTTTCTTCAGTTGGATTCATATCTAAATATTGTAAAAGCACACTTATAACAAAAATAAAATACTTTTAGTCAAAGTTTAGCCTTTGTTTTTGTACTGAAAAAACAACAGTTTTTCAATAATGTTACATTATGATTAGAATCAAACCTGAACATGTTACAAAGAGAAATGTTGGAGTCTTAAGATTTGATCATTTATTTCAACTGAACAGCAATAACAAATTAGCAAATAAAGCAGTAAAAATAAAATATATATATAAAAAAAAGTAAATTGGGTAAAAAATAGAATAACTAGGAACAATAGATGGTCTCATCTCTTTTATTTTTTTTATAGCCTTACAAATGTATTCCTGTGTGTGTGTGTGTGCACATTTTCAATGTGTCTTAGTGTTACCAATTTATTTTTGCGGTGGTTCTGCATTTTAGAGTATTTTATTTTACAAATGATAAGCGAATAGTTTTTATAGTCTGTATGTATTCCTGTATATTGCATTCCTCTATATGTGTGTGTTTGTGTGTGTGTGCATGTGTGTGAGCATGATAATTTTGGATTGTGGATGTTTTTTGCATTGTTGGAAGTGTGCCACTCAATTTCTGTCATTTCTGTCTGTGTTTCTGCGTTATTTCTGATTTTGATGATGAATTGTGTCTATTTTGAGTCCAATGATAAATAAATATTTATTTATTAATTTATAGATATTTAAAAGATATCATAAATCCTCCAAAAACTGCACAAATGTTGAGTAAAAACATTAATAAACAGTAAAATAATATTTGTATACAAAAAAAAAACTATTGTTCTGTTACAAAATTAAATGGTATTTTTTGGGGTCCAATGGACCCCGAAGACCACGAGTGTGACTATTTTTTGTCACGCCTACATAAAAACAGATAGAATTCCATTTTATTTATTTTTTTTGTAGATCTTGACAGTGTTGAGAGCCGTAGCAAGTTTTATACCATTTGGAAAAAGAGAACATTTTTTTTAATTCAAGCAAAATTCATTTGGGGTCTAACAGACCCCGAAGACCATCAGACATGCATGTGTGTGTATTTATATATATATACAAAATAATTTATTAATAATTAACATTGCTGAAAAAGTTGCCCGTGTATCATCACCCAGAGAAAACATGCTATGGGATTTCAAGCTTAACCAACAGACAAATCTCTTTCTAGGCACACACGAGTACTGTCCACCGGAGTTCAGCAGATGGGGCAAGTACTACGCTAAATCAGCTACTGCGTGGTCTCTGGGAATGGTCTTATTCGAAATGCTGTCTGGACACCTTCCAGGATCCGAAGAGATGGACAAGATTAATGATGACACCTGGTCTGATCCTCGCTTGTCAAACGGTAAAGTGGCATTCATCACAAAACCATAATCAGTTTTAAATCACCAAAATAAAACAAATGAAACAAAGAAGTAACAGCAGTAAAAGAAAAGAAGTAAAAGAAGTAAAAGTGTTTCCCCGTACAGTATAGCGTAGTCTAATCTTACAGTTTAATAGAAAGACAGCAGGTGTAAAGTTTATGGTCTCTTCACAGAATGCTGCGACCTGATTCGACGCCTCCTGCAGAGAAAACCAAGACAACGGATGGGTTTGGACAAAATCATGTCCCATAAATGGTTTAAGGTACTGACCCTAATAAGCTACAAATGAATTTGGATTTACAGGTGAAACTCGGAAAATTACAATATCGTGCATTTATTTATGTAATTCAACCAACATATGAGAGAGACTCATTACATGCAAAGTGAGATATTTCAAGCCTTGCCCTTTATTTGTTATAATTGTGATGATTATGGCTTACAGATATGAAAACCTTTTAATTTGGGGTTTTCATAGGCTGTAATCCATAATCATCAAAATTATAACAAATAAAGGCTTGAAATATCACACTTTGCATGTAATGAGTCTTTCATATATTAGTTGAATTACGTAAATAAATGAACTTAATAAATGAGTTTCACCTGTATAATAATATTTGGAAGACACTTTTTTTGTTTTCTTACTAGGGCTGTCAAACGATTAATCACGATTGATCACATCCAAAATAAAAGTTTGTGTTTACATAATATATGTGGGTGCACTGTGTATAATTATTATATATATAAATACACACACACACACACACACACTTAATAACCAGAAATATCTTCATGTTATATTTTCCATATATAGATTTATGTTTAATTTATATTTAAATATTTCATATATAAATAATATTTTTTTCTTAAATATACATGCATGTGTGTGTATTTATATATATATATATATATATATATATATATATATAATAATTATACACAGTGCACCCACATATATTATGTAAACACAAACTTTTATTTTGGATGCGATTAATCGCGATCACGAAAGCCCTAATATTAGTGTACTGTGAAACAGGAAAGGTCAAGGTCAAATCTCTTTAATGTTTTATGTATATCATCAACCTTTTAGAGAAGGAGAGCGCGATAGTCAGGAGAGACAGAAGAGGAAGAGTAGGTCAGAGCAGCAGCTTAGGTCAAGGTGAGAGACACGCTTGAGGATAAATCCACTGAATATCTGAGAATGTGTACATGTTTATTAGAGATCTGTACATCATAAAGTCTACATCATTTTCAGAAACATTAATGGAAACCTGGTGTCATTCATTACAATATGTAAAAAATCCACACCGTCACACATTTGATCAAAAATCAGTTGAGGTTCGATTAAGGTCATGATCAGATTTTAATTCCAGGGCGTGTCATTTATCTTTAAACACAGATGAAACCAAGCGGACATCCTTTATCATTGGCCAGAAGAGAAAACGAAGTTCCCGCAGTGCTCAGCGTTACGATCCTCAACATCCAGCACCGATGTGGCTGAAACACATTAGCATTTTTGTGTTGGTGAGGAAAATGAGAGTCTGAAGAGGAAGAGGACGGATCACCTTCATCACCTTCTGTGACCGGAGTGGCAGCGCAGACCGAGATACATGAGGGACATGCTGAGGGTAAGTCAAACTATTTTCTGGTTACTAGAGCTCTGTACATCTGCATAATGTTCAGTTTCATTAATGCTATGCATTTTTAACCATAGTCAATGCAGATCCCCTCATGATTGCTAATCGGTCTGATAATGAGAGTGGAGTCCCATATACCTGGAAAACTGGCATGCGACCCGCCAATTAATTAAACCAAGTAAGTGAAAACGTGTATTTCTGTTACTTTGAATAATGGCGAAAGGTTATTCTCCAATAATTTTTTTCCCCAAAACTTTGAAAACTTTGATTTTTTTTTTGCCGTCAAAACCCAAATTTAATGGCGTGGAGAAGATCCAAACTATTGGCACTGCTCAACTGTGTGAAGCTCTTCTAAACTAATCTTTCTGTAAAGGTTGTGGTGCTGACACGCTTGATTTGTGCTTGAGGTGTTTCCTCAGAGTCTCAGGGTGAAGTCAATACTGGTACACTGATAGTTTCCCGTTGTTTTTCAGAAGGATCATGACCGGCGGTACATGCACATTGGAACGATGGTGGAGTTTGCGTCGGCTTTGCTGGGGACTCTGGATGACATCAACAACCATTTCTTTAGTGGCTTAGCACTTTCACACCCAACAACATATTGTTAAAGGGATACTCCACTTTTTTTGGAAATAGGCTCATTTGACCACTCCCCCAGAGTTAAACAGTTCAGTTTTACCGTTTTTGAATGTATTCAGCCGATTTTCTGATATTTAGATGAATATCAGTAACCAGTATATCTTTATCCTACTATGGTAGTCAATGAGACCAGAAACTGTCTGGTTAATAATATTCTTCTAAATATCTGAAAATCAGCTGAATGGATTCGGTAAAACTGTAAAACTCGACTGTTTAACTCTGAGGGAGTGGTCAAATGAGCCTATTTCCAAAAAAAGTGGAGTATCCCTTTAAAGCTGGATTAAAGACACATGTCTTAGCCCTAGCATACACATAATACATTATAGCATAGGCTTCTATAATTCAATGTTAGGCTGCATAGATTAGGACACTTAACTGTTACATCATAAGAAGAATGGCATCTACGCTAATTTAAGTTTCTTTGTTTATCCCGAGGTTTTCCCGCAGCCTGCCGGATCCAGGCCGTATCCAGATCTGACGAGGACCTTCGCTTGGACCCGATGACGACGACAACGCCGTGCTGAAGTGCCAACGAGCCTCTCCCAATGGAGGATCCCTTTCCCACTCTACAGATAACGCGTTTCCTGCCCTGATGTGATGAAATAAAACAAAACTCTGTATCAAATTTAGAGTTAGTCGTTTGTTCAGACTTCAGGTTTTAGGGAAACCTGCGCACATATATTCAAACACACATAACTATATATCAATTCTTAATGCGCATGTGAACGCCATCAGCGTTTATCACAAGATTAGCTTTTAAAGTCTGTTTAGAGACATTCACATACATTTTTAGCTGACAGTTCCTGTAAATCCGGCCTCTAGTTCATAAACGCCAGAGGAGAGCTGCCCCGACTGAGCCTGGGTTCAACCAAGGGTTTTTTTCTCTCCATTGGGTCACATGATGGAGTTATGTGACCCAATGGACCATAGACGATCTGGACCAACGAGATTCGTTCAGATTAATGAATCTATTAATTTATTAATTTATTTGAGGTGCCGGAACGCAGGCCCGGACCGTTTCGGCCCACTTAAACCCCTGTATACTGTATATATATATATATATATATATATATATATATATATATTAGCCGCCTTGCCCTCAGCAAAATGGCGGACTCGTTGACGTATCGCAGCAACGTTCTTAAGTGGCTAATAGGGCGTCTATGTATTTATTATGTCTTATGTTCCTCATGCCAATATGGAACACATTTCTTTCTGTTATATCTATAATAACTGTAGCCCATTTCCGAAATCATAATTTGGTAAATCATAATTTCCGAAAAAAAAAAAAAAAAATATATATATATATATATATATATATATATTCGGAAATTATGATAACTAAATTATATATATATTTTAACGAATTGTCAAAGCTCAGGCTTGTCATGTATCTGGCTTTTTTTATTCTTGTAAAAGAATTGTGAAGACACCAATGCTGAGATATAATTTATTTTCACATTAAATAAAATAAAGTTTTCTCATTGTGTGGAAAGCATTTTCTGTGATTGACCAGATTTGGACCCTGATGGATCCGTTATGGTAATGATATGGTACAACAACAGTGCAGTGTAGTAGTAGTCAATTAAAAAAAAAAAGTATACAGCAAATTAAATAGTGAATAGTATAATTATATACTATCATAAGTAGCCTACATACAGTGAAGAGAATGTATAATAATTTATTTAAAAATATTCCTAAATAGGCTATAAAAAAAAAATTCACAGCCCTGTCTCTTTTTGTCTTTTGTGAGACCAAAGATCGCCCGTTAGAAATACACAAGATGAATTATATCTCATGTTTAACCACTAGAGACATCTGAGCCAGCGGCAAACGTCAGAAGCACTAGTCGATCCAGATAGCACAAGCCGATTTGATGTGATTTTGGAAGACGTATTTTTAAGAGTGTTTGTTCATCTGCAATACGTCTATAGGACGTCTCTTGTCAGATGTCAAATAGATGTTTAGAGGATGTCAGTTTAACATGCATTCTAAATCATTACATCTTAAAGACATCTTATATATATAAGATATAAGATATATAAGCAATATTCCGTTGTTGACATTTTGTTAAAGTGACTTGTGACTCGGAAAAAGATTTGTTCATTTAGATTTTTTTCTAAAACTTAAACTTTGTTATTTGTTTATTAAATGAGCAATCGTTTCGCTTGATAAGACCCTTATTCATCGTCTGGAATCGTTTAAAGCCCTTTGAACAGTTTGCACTGAAACTCTCTTTTGGACCTTGAACCGTTTGGTTCCCATTGAAGTCCATTATATGGAGAAAAATCCTGGAATATTTACATCAAAAACCTTAATTTCTTTTCGACTGAAGAAAAAAAGACATGGACATCTTGGATGACATGGGGGTGAGTAAATTATCAGCAAAAGTTTTTTCAAAAGTGAACTACTCCTTTAAGAACTAAATCCGATAGCAAAGCTTAAACGCTAATTTTTCCCCACCAAGCACAATAAAAATAAGTATAACTACAATAGGCTAACTATAATGTATATTAGCACAAAAACCAATGCATGATAATGTTATGTTTATTATAAGTGCACTGCGTTTTTTGCATCTGCCGCTTTAAATGATCGAGCTCTTCAAAGCAGGATGGATTCTGATTGGCTGACTGTCAATGTTAATTTCTTTTTAATCAGCTGGAAAGAATCGTTCTGAAAGTGAATATATATATATATATATATATATATATATATATATATATATATATATATATATACACACACATACAGTATATAGTATGAGTCAGTATGAGTGTATGTAGTTGTCATAATCATGTGACCTACCAGCATCACTGTCATTCATAAATCCTCAGGTTAAATCATATGCCATACTGAAATTAAAACAGATGAAAATGATGCTGTGAGGGATGGATGTACAATCTTACAATGACATGCATAAAGGTCCTAAGCTAAGCCTCAATTCCATTCCTCTCAAAACGTATTTATTTATTTATGTATATTCTATAGTAGTAGAAGCATAATCATTTGGGATTAAATGTGATTGTAGTTTGAATAAAAAAATATTTTGTATTTTGTGTGATAGTAGTGGAATAACTTTAATTTTGGAAGAAAAAAGCATTCCTGTGTTAGCCTAATTTTATTTTGAAAACCGCTAAACCTGAAGCTTGTTTTTGATCACCGACTTTAATTTTGAAAACAAGACAACAACAAAACGTTTCCCGTTTGTACTTCCTCTCGTGTTCTTCTTGTTTGGCTAATGCTCTGTTTAAGCGAAGCAAATTATATTCCAAAGAGCTCTATTTTAGAGCAATTTCGAAGATTTAAAAAAAATATATATCTTTAAGGATGTCCAAAAAAGTTTGAAGTAAAGTCTTTTTCCGGTTCGCTTCCGGTTTCCACGTCTCGCGTTTGGCATAGGCACACGTTCACAGTTGCAGCTATTTCTGCTCAATTTCAGACCGTTTTACTCTCTACAATCTATGTCGGGTTTTCAGCTAGTATCTGAAAGGTTAACATATGCTAATAGTTACTTACTTCTCCCCTCCTTGTATTATCTGTGTTTATATTGGGGTGATATTTCTGCACACATTTAGTGTGAAAATGTGGTGTTGGAGACACTGATAATGGATAGAGATTTGCTCAGACAATCTGTATCGTATCATGGTGAAAACCTGTTGTCACTGTTAAAATGTGAACAGAATGAAAACCCAGACTTTAAACATGTGGCTGCTGATCTCGCCAAAACTCTTAACCAAAGGTAAGAGTCGTTTCTGTGATCGTTGTGCATGCTTCATTTGATCCCTTATGTTTGACCCCAAGTCTCTATAAATAGCTCGTTTGGCGAACGTACTTAAAATAATTACACATTTATAATGCTCTTTAATCAATTAGCTACTCGACTGCATGTTTTTTCAAACACGTATGACGGATTTAACACGAATTGAGACATTTAACAGATCGTTCATGTTGTTCTTAATCTTTTCCATACAGTGAAAGTGAACGGAGACTAGAGATTTATTATATTTAAAGCTCCAGTCTGTAACTTTTTTGTGTTAAACATTATTCTAAATAATTTGAGCAAGGACATAACCAGCCAGTGTTTAAAACTCTCTGCTTGCCGTAGCTCGATTCAAAATGGTGAGCTTGTAATAATGTTTGTAACTCCAGTGGTACTGCTTGATTTCCGTGGGAAATTTGAGCATGTCTTTGTGTCATTACGTCAAATCAGTACACACACACACACACACATCTATACACAAAGAGTCTCGGCTAGTAGGCTATATTGGGAGTGAGGATGTTGGAGGTGGAGATTTATAGCCTTTTCTCACAGTACTTGATATAATTAAAATGATTAATTTGATGGCGGATCCAGAAAGGTTCAAATGACAATCACCAGTGACAAAATGCAAAAAACTTTGGACTGAGAGTTTGGAACGAGAGACTGCAACCTGCCCATGCGAAAACAAAGATAAATATGCGAAGGGCTTGAAATGTAGTCATGAAATGCTGATGTTGTTAACATTAACAATTTGAGAAAGTATAATTTGCACGGTTTGACCGACGTGATATGATAAGCAATCGTTAGATTTAATCAGCGCAATTTACTGCAATGCTTTCGATGTTACTTGTTCAGATGACATTTTCCAGTGAAAATACTTATGTTGGTCATACTTCCAAAAAAGTAGAATCTGTGATTGTGAATGACAGTATCCACAACGACTGACAGCCACACATTCTCCTCAAACACCGGATTCATCCGTGCCGTGCCGAGGCACAACCCACGTAAAGTTGATAATTCCGCGAATAACTGCAATTGCAGATTTCGAACAGAGATGGCGACAGAGAGGAAAAACTACGGACTGCAGCTTTAAAAGTAGTCCACACGATATGACTTGTATTACTACAATGTAAATCTTTTCTGTCACTTAAGAAAACATTGACATAGAAAGTTATAATTTTGAAATAGAAAGTCATAGTTTCGACCTTCTAGCTTTTTATTATTACTTAACCATTAGTTCATCTAAAAATGAAAACAATTGCATCATTTACTCACTCTCATATTGTTCCACACCCGTAAGACTTTCGTTCTTTTAAAAAAAAAAATATTTTTTAAATGAAATCTGAGAGGTTTCTGTCCCACCATTTAAAGCTACACAACGCAAACATTCATAAAGAGATTGTTGAGCGGTTTAGTTGTGTCTCAATGTGCTGCGTAACACGAGAATGAACCTCATTGGTTCTTGTAGCACAAGAATGAACCTCATTGGTTGTTGCAGCACAAGTATGAACCTCATTGGTTCTTGCAGCACAAGAATGAACCTCATTGGTTCTTGCAGCACAAGAATTAACCTCATTGGTTCTTGCAGCATAAGAATGAACCTAATTGGTTCTTGCAGCACAAGAATGAACCTCATTGGTTCTTGCAGCACAAGAATGAACCTCATTGGTTCTTGCAGCATAAAAATGAACCTCATTGGTTCTTGCAGCATAAGAATGAACCTCATTGGTTGTTGCAGCACAAGAATGAACCTCATTGGTTGTTGCAGCATAAGAATGAACCTCATTGGTTGTTGCAGCACAAGAATGAACCTCATTGGTTCTTGCAGCATAAGAATGAACCTCATTGGTTGTTGCAGCACAAGAATTAACCTCATTGGTTCTTGCAGCACAAGAATGAACCTAATTGGTTCTTGCAGCATAAAAATGAACCTCATTGGTTCTTGCAGCATAAGAATGAACCTCATTGGTTGTTGCAGCACAAGAATGAACCTCATTGGTTGTTGCAGCATAAGAATGAACCTCATTGGTTCTTGCAGCATAAAAATTAACCTCATTGGTTCTTGCAGCATAAGAATGAACCTCATTGGTTGTTGCAGCACAAGAATGAACCTCATTGGTTGTTGCAGCACAAGAATGAACCTCATTGGTTGTTGCAGCACAAGAATGAACCTCATTGGTTCTTGCAGCACAAGAATGAACCTCATTGGTTCTTGCAGCATAAGAATGAACCTCATTGGTTGTTGCAGCACACGAATGAACCTCATTGGTTCTTGCAGCATAAGAATGATCCTCATTGGTTCTTGCAGCACAAGAATGAACCTCATTGGTTCTTGCTGAAGCTCAAACGTGCTGCGTAACATGAGAATGAACCTCATTGGTTCTTGCAGAAGCTCAAACGTGCTGCGTAACACGAGAATGAACCTCATTGGTTCTTGCAGCACACGAATGAACCTCATTGGTTCTTGTAGAAGGTCAAAGGTTCAGAAAATAGTTTTACCATCTCTTAATGAACTTATTGAAGCGTCAAAGTTGCGTAGCTGTCAATGGATTGACTGAATCTCTCCGATTTCATTAATAGATTCAAAAATATATATATTTTTTTGTGTGCCGAAGACGGATGAAAGTCTTACAGGTTTGGAACGACATGAGGGTGAGTAAATATCAGAATTTTAAACGAACTGTCGTAATTTCAACTCTTTTGACTTGGTTTGTGATATTTTCATTTCATAAATACGACTTAGTACGTCAGAATTTCTACTTTTTAAAAAAATAAGTATAACTTAGTATAATAACTTAGTATCTTATGTGGCAGAAATGGCCTTCCATACACATCCGAAGTCATGCAATTTAAGTGAGTTTGCTTTTAAATAAATATTATTTTAACTTATTTTTATCATTTATACCCAGGGGTCTGTCTCAAATACTATATTAAAAATACACTATAATATAAAGTAAATACACACACACACTCCCGTGTAAAAGACATCTCTGATTGGTGTCTGTTCTTGGTTTAAAACAGGGACACAGAAGAAACAAGTCCTGTTCTGGCACAGTACATAGCAAGAAAAGCTGATCTTCTGTTTGCACCATCATGGAAATCATCCACACCAGTAGAGGAATGGCAGGAGGAATCTGGAGGTGGACGGTCATCATTACCTTTCAATGAAATTTCAGTTTAAGGAATATTTCTCTCAAAAAGATTTATTCACTCTCATTTAGTTCCAAACCATCACCTACTCCTGTTCGCTCTTTTCCATATAAAGTGAATGGGCACCAAACGTTAAAGTACCACGATATTCGTCTAAAACGCTCTCTAATGATTGAGTGTGTGGCTGTTTCAGAGGCGTACGCCATCATGCCCCCACTGGAGCAGTTCATGGAGGTGTCGTTTGAAGAGAGGCGAGAGCTCTTCTACAGGGACGTGGAGCGCGGAGACATGCTTATCGGAAAGATCAATTCAGTTCGAGACTTCGGTTTATTTGTAACGCTTCTCTGCACCGCTGGCGGACTTGAGAGGGACATCGAGGATCTTGAGATAAAGGTTGAGTTGATTTATTTATTTCTTCTCTGACACCGCTAATGCATCGGACTTCCAAATATAGATGTATTTCATGTTTTTTTTAATATTTATTTTTTTGCAATTAATGATAATATGGAAGCTTGTTTCCACCATATATTAAAACAAATAAAAATGACACTTTTATCTCAATTATTATTTCATATCTCAATCCTGAGAAAAAACAAAACAAAATATAATATAGTAGGGATATCCATTTATATATCAAATATCAAAGGTCTGAATTCTATCGCAGCTTTCATTGGCCAAGAGGACGTCTGACTGACATAAATCAACCAATCAGTTTGTTTTGTTCTGCGTCATGTTAACCCTCAAACCGTATTCACTTTATAGCCTTTTATCGTGTAATTGTGGAAAAATGTGGGCACAGGGGACTCAAGTGTGATCCTAATTTTTATTTATTATAAATGTTATGTCACTGTCTTCGATAAAGTTTTGTCTGTCCATTTATGGTGTTTTTTTTATTTTGGGGGTATTTTTGAATTTATTTACTTCAAAAAGTACCATATCTTCTATGTAAATTATGCTTATTTTTATGTTTTATTTTTTAACTACATTAAAATATCCTTCCAATAAGTTCTTAGAGCTAAACCCTAAAGATGAAGTGACTTTGCTGTCACCTGGTGTCTTATTTTGGCTTATTTCAGAGTGCTCTAAATTACAATTTTTCCCCATCCATTCATTTCTATGGGTGCCCATTTTTGACCCAAATACAAGATTAAGGGTTTTTTTTTTCACCCACTTAACATTGTAGAATTGAGTCAAAAAAATTGTGTGTTCAGGAGGCAAATTTAGGAAAAGTAGCCAAGTCTTGTACCGCTCTGATCAAGGGAAGTATTTTTTAAAAATAAATCAAAACTATTTTGCCCACAATTGTCCAGAATACGGTTTTAGGGTTAATGGAAATGTTGATTTCTCTTTGACAACAGACCGCCGTGCATCTAATATATTACTCATTCAAGAGTGTTGTGCAAGTTTACTGAAACAAAACATGAACTTCAAATACTTTTAAAAAATCCTCCGTTTAGTTGATGCTAATAATGTAAACATGACGGCGTTCTTCTTCCATGAGGGGGTTTGGCTTCACATTAAAGAAAAAAAATTGAATTAAATATAAACTTACAATTGTGAGAAAAAAAGTCAGAATTGTGACTTGTGAGCTGCATTTATAACTCACAAATTCAATAATAAGTTTACATTTACTTTTTTTCTCAAAAATGTGAAATCTTGCAATTTTTAATTTTTGTTCTGTAGTTGTAAAGTCAGAATTGCGAGATAAATAGTCGTTTTTTTATTCTGTGGTGGAAACAAGCTTCCATGTGATTAAGTGCAAAATGTAAAGAATGTATTACTTTTTACTTTTGGCTAAAAATTGTGTTCAAGTAAATGAATATTGTCTATCAACAGGCCCTCTGTCCAATAAGAAATGTGCCTTCGACTGGAAATCATGACGATCCTTTGTCTTATTACCAGATTGGGGATTTAATCAGAGGTATGGTGTTTTTTTTAAACTCTTTTTAACAAGGAAAATCAGTGTATTCGTTTATAAACGGATTATTAGATTAGATAAAGTGCTGTTTATGCCACAGCTGGGGTGAAGGACATTGACCGCTACCACGAGAAGCTGACGCTGTCCCTGTATTCATCTTCGCTGGCTACTCACTTGAATAAAGTCAAACTGGGTGTCATAAGCAAAGAAGATCTTCCTCTTCATTATACGTATGTAGAATCAAGAAAACCAACGTCTCAGACTTCCTGTTGTTTATTGTTACTTCCACTCTTTCAGCCGGGGTGAAAATGTGGCCACGGATTGCAACGAGACGTACGAGAAGCTTTTGGATGACTCGCTTGGCTTGTCCAACCCCTTAAATGTGGATTACCTCCTGGGAAAACTGGGAATAAGTGGTACTCAAACTCCTTCACTAATGAGGGGGCTTCAGAGGTATATCCTCTCTTACACACTTGTGTTATTCCTAGTTGCATTGGTGTTTTGTCAGTTAAACAGATTTATTGTGTGTACAGCAAGAGCTTCAAAGAAGAGGATTTTGGAACGGCTATTCGGAAGAAGCAATCTGTATCCTGGGCCTTGAAATGGTTTGTTTTTACCAAGTTTTTTAAAACTTATTGCATTAAATCCAGTGCGCAGTGGACAGGTGATTTTTATTTTTCAAATATTTTTAGTGAACTCTACTTTACTGATATATATATATATATATATATATATATATATATATATGTATATACTACTTTACTTTATATATATATATATATATATGCAATTAGCTACTCTTTTTTGTGAGTATCACATTATTATAATGCATTATATTTAAAAGGAACTTATTATTTTAAAATATATAATTATTTTTGATAACTACAAGGTCTCATTTGTTAAAATTAGTTAATGTTTCATCTAACTGTGAGTAATATATTCGGTACAACATTTGTGAATGTTAGTTAATAAAACATAATTGTTTGTTCATGTTACTTTACAGGGCATTAACTAATGTTAACAAATACAACTTTAATGAAAAAATGTGTTTGTAAAGTTTGAAATTAGCTAAGACTTATAGATGCTGTATAACTATTTTTCATTGTTAGTTTAATGAAACCTTTTTTTTAAAGTGAATCTTTTTTTAAATTAAGATCAAGGATTTGCAAGGAAAACATGTTATTACTTGTTTTTTTTCTTGATGGTTGCACCACATGACATTTTTAGAGTCAACAAATTGAAATGTCTTGAAAATACTGTACTAACATAAATACAAATAAACAATCATATATGCAAATATAAATCTAATAAATAATTTCTTTTTTTTTTAATGACTCTTATTTTTCATTTACTAAATATTTAAGTTCAATAAACTAGTACTGACCGTATCATTTCTTCAAATGATTATAGTGTTAAAGCCGGTGTGGACCATTTCAAATCGGGTCGTCATGTAGACGCAATGAACGAGTACAACAAGGCCTTAGAGATCGACACCAACAACGTGGAGGCGCTCGTGGCGCGCGGAGCGCTGTAAGACGCAACACCTCCATATAAACACTATAAAACTATTCTTCTGGCTCGTGTTGCGTGATTACTGAAGCTGTTCTTATTTTATTGTAGATATGCAACCAAAGGAAGCTTGATGAAAGCTATCGGTGACTTTGAGCTGGCCTTGGAGAGCTGTCCCACGCACAGGAATGCTAAGAAATACCTCTGCCAGACGCTAGTGGAAAGAGGAGGACAGTATGTCATCAACAAACTTCTTCAAAAAGTTCTTCAGTGGAAAACAGAAACTAAAGACAGTGATTTTACCACGATCTGCGCTGCATTTACATAGCAAAACTTGATGATCAGAATCAATGTTTTGACATGTTTTTTTCGAAGACACATGCTGTCCCCTTAAAGGGGAAATGAAGCAGTGAATCAAGTTTACATGATTTACAAGATGGATTTCCAATATAATCAACAATTATATAAGAAACATTACAAATGTAAACATTTAGAAGAAAAAAAGAAAAAAACTTTATCTTTCACCGCCAGGGCGCCGCCATTGTGCAGTTGACGTCACGGGGTTGGTTGGCTCAAGTTTAACAGGCTCTGGGCATTGAAAATCGCGACATCAAACTGTGTTTACACCAGTGTTTTAGCCGCGAACGACTAATGTTGGGTACAGTCATTAGACAAAAAGACGACGTCTCATGTTATATGTTGACAAACTGCACATAGAAACATTGTTCGCGATGTCTGCCGTCAGATTCCCGTCTCGTCAACAACATGTAAGTTAGCATGTAACGTTATTTGTTAAAGGGGAAATGAAACGTCCACATTTTCGCACTGGTAGTGCTAGTAGCTACAGCCTACATACTAGGAAAAAGTGTCTCCGCTCTGTCAAATTACCGTGCTTTCCACCCTCATATCCCCCTGTGATGAGATATTTATGTATTGTTTGTCTGGAAAAAAATCCTCAGATGACACAAAAATCGTCATTTTGCGTCATCTGAGGATTTTTTTGTCTAAAGGCTAAAGACTACAGTCAGTAGTCGGGTCTGTCCCGTATGTTCTCAACCCGCCCATAGAGGGCGATCTCACTCACAGAATGAACGCATAGTGTCGGCCATATTTGTTTGGAAGCTAAGCTAGCAGGCTCTTGTACTGTGGAGAAAGCTGAGTAGTAGCGGTTACCATCCTCTTTTTCCCGGATATGTCCGGCCGTCGATGTCCGGGATTCAGCTTTTGCTTTCTGCAGTCGCCAATTATTGTTTACATGTACAGCTTTTGTTTCAATCTAACTGAATTAATTCGATTGGTGAATCTGAATGTCGTGTTTACATGAACGCTAAACAAGTGATCGGTTGATGTGCGTTTTAACATTGCTAAGAAAATTCCCGCTCCTCCGTGAGAGATACGAGACCGGTGCGTCTCACAGGTGTCGCTCATTGGTAATCACGCCACCGGCCTCGCATCGTTCTCCCGCGGCCCTCAATCGTCCCGCTCGCCACAGTTAACATAACGAATGGCGACTGTTGAACGCAAAAGCCGAATCCCGGACATTTTGTGCGATCTCGAAACACATTTTCGGGCAGACTCATCACGGAGACTCACTAGTAGCCTAGACTTGTTTAACTACTGCGCTGTTACCAGTAGGCGTGGCCTCCTAGGGCAGCGAAGCAAGTGCATTCTGGGAGTTGTTGTCTTTCATCCACATAACCCAAAAATACATTTTCTGGCTTTTCTCAGTCTAGAAAGCTCCAAATTCAAAAATATTTTCTACATAAATGACCAATTTAAATACACATTCAGCTTTCCAGATGTGAATTATCCCCTTAATGGCATTTATTTGATCTTTTTAATCTCAAACCATCACAAGAATGCCTGTGTGATTTACCTGTTGGAATTCCCATGTATTCATTCCCTGAGCGGCAGGTGATCATTTCAGACTAGACCCAACCCGCCTGTGGCGTAGCATCAACCGCACTTACATGCACATCACAATTAAAGTGATTATTCCGGTTATGTTTTCATAAGTACGTCTCTGGAAGGGGAACATCTATTCAGAAGATTCCCGGATACGTGTCGTCCCTGCTTTTGTTCTCGTTCTTGCGTCACTTCTGGAAATGCCGGGGATGCTCGCTCGTTCCATCAGTGGTGTATTAAACTGTGCAGTAGAGCCAGACCGATATATCTCAGGCCGATATTAGGTATTTTCTAAAATATCGGTATCAATAAAGATGTAAATTCAAAAAAAAAAAAATTAATATAAGTACAATGTAAAAAACAACAACATGCAATTACACAATAAGTGCAATTTATAAGTTACATAGTAATTAAACACTAGAGCCAGACCAATATATCGGCAGGCCGATATTAGGCATTTTCTAAAATATCGGTATCGGCAGTTATAATGGCCGATTAATGAATATTTCAAAAATAAAATAAAAACAGACGAATCACGCAGCTTATAACTATAAGGCAATGTAGGGGCTAATTATTATTTTATTTATCAGAACTTTAATATATTTTGATGTTCCTCTGTTCTGTTGAGACAATAGAAACATGTTTCTTTTAAAAATGCATCATAAACTCATAAATAACTACAAATAACTAATGTTAGGGAAATCTTTTAATATTTTGTTGTGTGTTTCTGAAATAATAATAATATCGGCCGATATTATCGGATTTTAAAACCAAAAAATATTTGTATCGGTGTCGGCCTTCAAAATCCTTTATCGGTCGGGCTCTACTGTGCAGTGTAATTGCAGTATCATCAAGACTTGGGTTGGGCTCATCTGAACTGGGCATCCACCCAAAAAAAAAACTATAATTTGGAGGAAGTACACTTGTGTAACTCAATATGAAAAGTGAGTGCCCTGTCTAGTGACCTGCATGTCACATAGACTTGGAAGTGGAGTTTAAGGCCTTGATATTCTCGCGGTGACATTTTGTTCTTCGCTTAGGGGTAAAAACATCTTTACAGTATTAAACATGGAAAAAGAAACCGTGTTAGTGTTGCTTTCAATTAGAATTACACCTCAATTTCTACTCTAATTTGTTCGACGTCACACCAGTTCACTTGTAGTATATTTGGGCCTTTAATATTATTAACAACAGAATATTAATGCCCCAGAGACTACAAAACGTAGCAATGCCCTAACATCAGCAACACACTATTATGGACAATATTTACCATAAATGTTTAATTAGCCAAATATCCATATAGACATAGTAGCTTGGAAAACTCACAGCATTAATATCAAATCCAACTGTTGTGTCCTTTTAGCAGTTTCATAATGATTTTAATTTTGATCTGCGCAGACTTGAAGAGGAAGAGAAGTTGGTGACCGCCGAGGGTCTCTACAAAAGAGCCGTGGCGTTAGACGACACGTTTCGAGAGGCAGCCGAGGCGCTGGAGAAGCTTCAGATACGCATCCAGGTGAGCTGGATAAACCTGACTGTCACTAACACATGATTGGCTGCCGCTGCAGGTTTAATCCGACAGTTAGCTTCTGGTATTTCAGGCACATGTGTTAGAGTCCCCCTGTATCCCTTAAAAACTCATCTGACACCAAATTGGCATATTTAAGCATTGTTTCCTTGAATACAATCTCTTTATGTCTTAATGTAACTTGACACCCTTGCCTCATTTAGTATTTGTGGTTCTATGAATATGCAAATGAGCCCCGCCTCCGCTCAGAAATCCACTGGTTGACGATCACACGTTGATCTGATTGGTCACAAGGTCGCTTGTGACGTCAGCGATTTCAAACCGTGTTTTTGAGACTGTCTTTGGTTCACTGCAGTTTTAAGCAGAAAACGCATGAATTTACACATCTTAAAGCATATTAAAAACACCACATAGACATATAAACAACATTAAAAACGTGATTTTCACCAGGGGGACTTTAAGACGCACTGCATTTTGACTTTTTCGTTATCAAAAACAAACTTGCATGAGGTTTATTTTAACTGATAAGTATTGAAGTACTGATGAAGTATTTTTGTTATTTATGTATCTATCTGATCTTGGACCTGTGAAACCTGACTGATGGGACCTTTAACCCTGATTGCACTGGGTTGACATAATTTCCCCATGTGGACATAAACCCCACCACCTTTGGTTTGTATTCTGCTCCTGGTACTACGGTAACTGCATCTTGCTAAATATAAAATGTTTTTGTTTTTTTCTTCGCTTTTTTGTCATTGCTTAACATCCTGACGTTGAATACTTCGCTTGGGGTGTGAAAACGGCACTTGTGTGAAATTGCTCGTCCTGTGTGCTGCACGCATGCATGCTTGATGAATTTCCTGATCAATTTTACCCTGTAAATGACCTGCTTTAAAGAAATCGCTTAAATTGAAAGAGGAGGAAGCTGCCAAAGAGCAGGAAAGATCTAAGACCGTGGAGACAAGTGCCGAGAAATTGCGTAAAATCCTAAAAGAAGAGAAAAGGTAATGTCAACACCTCCATCTTGATTCATGTTCTTATTCCTGTCAAGCACATATTTGGTCACGTACACACTGCACACTGTTCATTCGAAATCAGGAAGTCCTGTTCACACCAAAGACAATAACTATATCTATTACGTTCTAATAATCATTCTAATTCTATACAAATATTGTGGTCCACACTATAACAACACTGAGGAACGATAGTGATATTTTTGGAATAACTTTGAGAACTTTGATTACTTTTTTATTTTTCCCAGGCTAATTAATTATAAACATTGCCAGCCAATCAGAATCCACCCAACTATATAAAGAGTCTAAATATCTAAATATCTATCTAAATATTCACCATATATCTAAATATTCACAATATATCTAAATATTCACCATATATCTAAATATTCACCATATATCTAAGTATTCACAATATATTTTAATATTCACCATATATCTAAATATTCACCATATATCTAAATATACACCATGTATCTAAATATTCACATTATATTTAAATATTCACCATATCTAAATATTCACAAAATGTTTAAATATTCACAATATATTTAAATATTCAGCAAATATCTAAATATTCACCATATATCTAAGTATTCACAATATATTTTAATATTCACCATATATCTAAATATTCGCAACATATTTAAATATTCACAATATATTTAAATATTCACCATATATTTAAATATTCACCATTTATTTAAATATTCACCATGTATCTAAATATTCACAATATATTTAAATATTCATATATTTATTTGTGGTCATTATGTTATTGATTGGTGGTGTATATGTTAGTGATTTCCCAAAAGTTCTGCAAGCACAACAAATGATCTAAAATGGCAACAAAATCAATTTTCTTTTTCGGACGACATAGTTTTCGAGGGCTGAAATCATCAATTGAAAATGTGCTGACCGAAAATGGTGCGAGAGTAGAAATTCACAATTCGAAAAAATGGAACTTCGCTGCGTCATGTATTGAATACGTGAACATTATTAATCTATCGCCTAGCCCTGATTTAAAAATGTGCTTACACTCTAAACACTTGGCTTTGTGTACGTGACCATTGAAATCTGAGTGTTTCGTCCAACAAAGCAAGGTAAGAACTCTCTCATGTTTTACTCTTTTAGTCATTGTTGATGTCCCATGCGAGTTTCAATGTGATGTTTGCTCCCATGTAGAATTAAGAAGAAGAAAAGAAAGCGGTCGACCTCTTCCTCCACATCCTCAGACACGTCTTCATCCACGGACGACGACTCTCCTTCGACGAGCCGGAAGAAGTCGAAGAAACGGAAACACAAGCGGCGGCGCTCGTCTCACGGCAGTAAGAAACACAAGCGGAGAGTGTCGTCTTGTAGCGATAAAACTCTGGAGGACGACTGGTTCCCGGCTCCCGCCAACACCTCGGCCTCTTACATCAACCAGAAACAGTCCATAACCAAACTCCTCAGCGACGGAGAACCGCCCTGGGGGCAAGGCCGGAGCGAAGACGGGAGAGGTAGGTTTGAAGACGTTACCGACAGGAGTCCGGAGAACGTCAAAGATGGGTCTAGAGTGGGAGGTGCGGATGCAAACGGTGGGACGCACGACACCGCGGATCGTGCCAGAAACCGGAGGGATTCCTCCTCCTCAAGCCAATCCGAATACTCTCACCAATCCGCCCGCTACTCCAAGGAGTGCTCCTCGCAGGGCAGAAACCGCTGCGTGTCGGAGCGAGGCAGGGTGGACAGAGCGGAGAGAAACAGAGAGGATCGACGGTCTTCTGTTGGAAGCCTCAAAAAAGATCTTCCGTCCAGTTTGGTGGACATTTTCAGTCAAATCGCCGAATTTAAGAAGGACAAAAAGCAGAAGTAGTCCCATTCTCTCTGATGTGGCGAGAGTAACTCTTACTAGCAGGGTTAGGCTTCATTTAACTGTATGATAGATTAAGTTGATTTAAAACGGTTTATTTTCATAATTTCAGGTTAGATGAATTTGCTTTGAGTGAAGCAGCCTGAAAACATTAAGAGCAATGGCCAAAACGTGTGGTGCGAACGAATGATGCCCCAGTGTTATAAACTGCCTTCAGTGTCAAATAAACAAGTGTAATGATCAAACAAGTGCGCTTGTGTAGATGTTCCTTGAATATTAATGCTAAGATCGGTCAGTGATGCATTTCACCATATTTAAAGGAGTAGTTCACTTTAAAAGAAACTTTTGCTGATAATTTACTCACCCCCACGTCATCCAAGATTAGGGTTGGGTATCGAGAATCGAGTATCGATTGGAACCGAGACTAACTTTTCGTTTTTCCCGGAATCGTTCAAAAGTTAAAATTTCGATTCCTAGTTTCGATATTCACAGTCCGCCGAGCGGAAGAAGAAACCGCTGAACAACACCAACGAAGAAGCGTCTACCGGAAGTGTTGGCATAACCACGCGAGTCGAACATGAGTACCTTACGTCGGCGATCCAAAGTGTGGCTTCACTTTTTTAAAAATAACGAAATCTCGGCAAAATGCAAAATTTGTGACAAAAGGAGTATTTTTACAGAAGGAGTATTTCCTTCAGAAAGGATTATTTCTTTCAGAAAAGCCGTTGGTTAGCAAGGTTAGCTAAACTTTTTTGACCCTGCCTCTTAAAAGAATCGGAATCGAGAATCGCTAGGAACCGGAATCGAAACAAGGAATCGGCATCAGAATCGTTCAAATTCAAACGATACCCAACCCTATCCAAGATGTCCATGTCTTTCTTTCTTCAGTCGAAAAGAAATTAAGGTTTTTGATTAAAACATTCCAGGATTTTCTCCATATAATGGACTTCAATGGAAACCAAACGGTTCAAGGTCCAAAAGACACTTTCAGTGCAAACCGTTCAAAGGGCTTTAAATGATTCCAGACGATGAATAAGGGTCTTATCAAGCGAAACGGTTGCTCATTTAATAAATAAATAAAAAATTAAGTTTTATAAGCTCAAATGCTCGCCTTGCTCTGTTCTGTGATGCACGTTCGTGACTCTCCTGTTCAAACTCGTTCATCAAAATGAATGAATCTTTTTTAGAGTCATTTCGTTCGTTGAATGAACCAAATGACTCAAAACACGATTCATTCAAGACCCTTATTCATCGTCTGGTGTCGTTTATAGCCCTTTGAACAGTTTGCACTGAAACTGTCTTTTGGACCTTGAACCGTTTATGAAGTCCATTATATGGAGAAAAATCCTGGAATGTTTTCATCAAAAACCTTAATTTCTTTTCGACTGAAGAAAGAAAGCCATGAACATCTTGGAGGACATGGGGGTGAGTAAATTATCAGCAAGTTTTTTTTAAAGTGAACTACTCCTTTAAGTTTGAGGTTAGCACATGACATTGTAATGCAGGTATTTCAGAAGTATGCTCTGGTCAAGATTAAACACTATATCTTTAGAACAACTGCCATATCTTTGATTATTTGCTCAATGGCACTTTACAGTTACTAACGTGTGTCAACTTAAGGTAAGTTTTATTGCTTTTTTGTATACTTACTGAACTGTGTAGATTTTTAAAACTCAGTGAAATGTATTCAATACCAAAAGGAAGAAACTGGCATCATTTTTGAGGGAGAATAATAAGTCGGTAATTCTATCAACTCTGGGCGTTTTCATATTGGTTAGTTAGGGGATTTACAAATAAATACTCAAACTCACTAAAATATAACCTATTAAAGCAATATTCAAAAGACAACATGTTTGATTCGGATATTAGTAATGCGTCCAATAAGTAACTGCAATTATTTCAAATTTCAAAACCAATGTTGACTCATTGTTGAGACAAACTGCACGACTTAGGTAAAAACAGTGACGTGGTTTAAAGAAAGTGCTGTGAATAGTAACATTTGAGGTATTTATCGAATTTCTGTTTTTAGCTTATTGCCACTGTGCTCATGAAATATTAATTCAAAATGCCACCTTTTCTCTAATACAGTGTGTAGTCCATCAGAGGGCAGTGTAACACTGGGCTTCCTCTAGAACGGCCTTTAGTGTCCGTCTGCCCTCTTATAGTACTGTAATAACACATCTTAGCACACTCTATCAAGCTCACGGTGCAATACACACTGTTCATTTTAACCCTGGACAAATGTGGGCAAAATAGTTTTATTTTTAAAAAATACTTCCCTTGATCTGAGCGGTACAAGACTTGGCTACTTTTCCTAAGTTTGCCTCCTGAACACACAATTTTTTGACTCAATTCTACAATGTTAAGTGGGTGAAAAAAAACTTCTTAATCTTGTATTTGGGTCAAAAATGGGCACCCATAGAAATGAATGAATGGGAAAAACTGTAATTTAGAGCATAAGCCAAAATAAGACACCAGGTGACAGCTCACTTCATCTTTAGGTTTTAGCTCTAAGAAATTATTGGAATGATATTTTAATGTAGTTAAAAAATAAAACATAAAAATAAGCATAATTTACATCGAAAATATGGTACTTTTTGAAGTAAATAAAAAAATAAAAAAACACCATAAATGGATAGACAAAACTTTATCGAAGACAGTGGCATAACATTTATAATAAATAAAAATTAGGATCACACCTGAGTCCTCTGTGCCCACATTTGTCCACAATTACAGGATAAAAGGCTATAAAGTGAATATGGTTTGAGGGCTACTAAATGCCAGTTAGATTTGTGTATGTTTAACATTGTAAACATGAGTTGATACTTTTTGGGGCCAATGATATTCAAGTATATATGAGTGCGAGCAGAATATGTGCGGCTCTAGAGGTCCACTAGTCCTTGATTCGGGCCTTCAGGACAGACATGACTGCGTTTGATGAAATGGCATGTTTTCGGTCCAGGAATTACCCATCATCCCTCTCTGCCATGCACTCGGTGATGGAAACCTGGACAGGTCCTTTCAGAGGAGAAATTTGGTTTGTATGAAACTATTCTCTGAGGGGATAATCAGACGGAGGAACATGCTGACTATGAAGAGGCTTTCAATTCAAGCTGAAACAGGGAAAAGACGTCTCCTGGTTTGACTAAAGGAAGGACCGCTGAGTTCTTGGAGCATGACTTCATGTTCGCAGGGAAAATGAGTAAAATCCGAACGTAAAGGCTGGACAAAGGAATACATTAGATATAAATAGCAAGAATGAATAATTTTGCTCTGCCAACTTCGAGAACCAAATCTCATCCGTCCTTAGTGGGTTTATGTGTGGCGAGATAGACATTAAAACGCAAACTTTTTGAGTGTTTAAGGTGTAAACATTAGGCTACATTAGTTCATTTTGTTACCACATCTCAAATTATTTATGGTTTTTAATAGAATTATATTGTGTAAAACACTGGAAATTTGCCACTTTTAACAGCGTTTTGAAATAAAAATGGCTGGCTATTATGTCTTGATATGGCTAATGTTAATATTACATAATCAGAATTATTGGCACCCTTGGTAAATATGAACAAAGAAGGCTGTACAAAAAAATCTATTGTTTATACTTCAGATTATTCATTAAAAAAATCACAAAAATGAAAAAAAGTAAAATAATTGAAAGTGGGGGAGGGGTGATTATGGAATACATGTTTTAAATGCTTTTCTCTATTATTGGTGCACTATAGAAATGATCTCTGGAGAGTATTCCCCATCATATTTACAATTTCTAGCACGCCAGGGTGACGAGACATTGTCCAGCCATGACAGGAGTATAAATATGAGAAACACAAAGGCCAAATTCCCTTAATCATCCATCATAATGAGTAAAACCACAGAATGTAGTTCTGAAAAAGATTGACGAGCAAAATAATGCGTGGCGTGGCTAAAGCATTTCCACCATCAGGGCAATAACTGAAGTCCCAATCAACTACAGGTGTACGAATCTACGGAAATGTATTGCATTCACTTGAGGAAACAAAATCTACTCTGTTTTTCTGAATCAACGAGTAAATTATCTCAGAATTACGAGATCTTTTTTATGGAAAAATGTTTTTGCTCTGTTTTTCTGAATTAACAAGTTTTTTAGATAATCAAGTCATTAATTCAGAAAAACAGAGCAAAAACTTTTTTCCATGAAAAATGATCTCGTAATTCTGAGATAATTAACTCGTTAATTCAGAAAAACAGAGCAAAAACTTTTTTACATGAAAATTATCTCACAATTATGAGATAATTAACTTGTTAATTCAGAAAAACAGAGCAAAAACTTTTTTCCATGAAAATTTATCTCGTAATTCTGAGATAATTAACTCGTTAATTCAGAAAAACAGAGCAAAACTTTTTTTACATGAAAAATGATCTCGTATTTCTGAGATAATTAACTTGTTAATTCAGAAAAACAGAGCAAAAACTTTTTTACATGAAAAATTATCTCGCAATTATGAGATAATTCATTTGTTAATTCAGAAAAACAGAGCAAAAACTTTTTTACATTAAAAATGATCTCGTAATTCTGAGATAATTAACTCGTTAATTCAGAAAAACAGAGCAAAAACTTTTTTCCATGAAAAATGATCTCGTAATTCTGAGATAATTAACTCGTTAATTCAGAAAAAACAGAGCAAAAAACTTTTTTCCATGAAAAATTATCTCGTAATTCTGAGATAATTAACTCGTTAATTCAGAAAAACAGAGCAAAACTTTTTTTACATGAAAAATGATCTCGTATTTCTGAGATAATTAACTTGTTAATTCAGAAAAACAGAGCAAAAACTTTTTTACATGAAAAATTATCTCGCAATTATGAGATAATTCATTTGTTAATTCAGAAAAACAGAGCAAAAACTTTTTTACATTAAAAATGATCTCGTAATTCTGAGATAATTAACTCGTTAATTCAGAAAAACAGAGCAAAAACCTTTTTCCATGAAAAATGATCTCGTAATTCTGAGATAATTAACTCGTTAATTCAGAAAAAAACAGAGCAAAAACCTTTTTTACATGAAAAATTATCTCGTAATTCTCAGATAATTAAGTCGTTAATTTAGAAAAACAGAGTCGATTTTTTTTCTTCAAGTGAATGCAATACACTTCCGTACGAATCTGCCGGGAAGAGGCACGGTGTATTCATGTCAACAGTCTCCACGGATCACAAATGGAGAATTGCAGACAGTCTTTGGGTCCAGATGGATTTGGTGAAAATAAAACCACCCCATGCCCACGGTTAATTACACTGCTGGATCTATAATGCTGTGGGCCTATTTATTTTTTTTTGTGCTGGAGGTCCTGGACATCTTGTTCAGATACATGGTATCATGAATTCTAACAAATACAAACAGATACAAAATCAAAACCTGACGGCTTCTGCAAGAAATCTTATAATGAGCCGTGGTTGGATATTCCAACAGGAAAAGATCCAAAACAAACAAAATCAACACAAAACTGTGTCACTAAACACAAAATGAAGCTTCAGCCATGACCGCCCCAGTTCCCATATAAGATGAGTGAGTTTACTGAAGAGAAGAAGCGCCAACATGGATCTGGAGAGGTTCTGTGTGGAGGAATGCTCTGATCTCCAGACTCATCATCAGGCATTATAGGAGAAACCTCAGAGCTGTTATCTTAGCAAACGGAGGTAGCAAAGAGTATTGAATAAAAGGGTGCCAGCGGTGGCCATAGAGATATTATGGTAACACTTTACAATAAGATCCATTAGTTAACATTAGTTAGCATGAACTAATAATGACTAATGTTATGTTAATGTTAATTACTTATACTTTATTAAAGTCTTGTTAACATTATTTAATGCACTGTGAACTAACGTTAACAAAGATTAACAAATTCTGTAACTAATGTATTGCTCATGGTTAGTTCATGTTAGTTAATAATACACTAACTAATTTTAACTTATGAAGCTTATCAGATATTTTTCTGACCAGGACTGAATATATCCTTTACATCCAATCTGCAAACAATCACATCATTACAGCATGGACAAGCTGATTGGCCTCTGCTGATCCTGCAGCCAATGAGATCGCTTGCTGAACATTTAAGTATTCGGGTTCAGTGTTTGCTGTTTGCTGTTTCTCTGCGCAAGTGTCTGTGTGCATTTGATAAACAACAAAAACAAACAAAAAGCGAAGAAAAAAAATGTTAAATAAATAAACAGAAAAACTATAACAAAAGAAGTAAGGTACGTAAATTACATTCACGTTAGTTTTTTAAATCAGATCAAGAAAAAAAGCGAAATCGCATTCACATGAAGGATACTTTCTCGTTGAAATGTTTTTCTTATCAGCGAAACGTTGCTTTACTCGACAAGTACGTTTCAGTTTAAACTACTTTCCAAAAAAAAAAAAAAAAGCATCCCATCAAACTCAAGAAAAATGACACTTTACAACAAATCACTATGCAAATGAGCAGATATTGTGCCGTCCTTGCGCGGCGTCTCCTGGCTTGTTGTTGTGGCAATAACCGATGATGCAACACGATTAGCGCCAAACAGGCTGACGTTTTGTACAGCGCCCTCCGATGTATTCAAACGCGACTGAATGTACAGGTTTAGAAAAGTCCGTGAAATGCATGCATTACACTTGTATACCCTGGAAACGATTTGGGTTAATTTGGCAAACACAGACTCTCAAAGGCAGAAACGAGGACGGAGATTTCAAGAGAGCAGAATTTCTGAGACAGGAAGGAGGAAGAAGTGCTGACTCGGGATTCTGGGCTAAATCCAGTGCAGAGATACGAACACTTTCTAATTTGCTTACCTCCTATTTTAATAATAGCTGTGCATAAGTAATTTATGAAAGGCCGGTCGGCACCGGGCACGGGCAAATTAAACTCATTTTATCGTAAAGCAGGTGAATTTCTATTTATCATTAGCATGCATACAATTTTCACAATGTTATTCCTCACACTGATGGAATGTAACCAAATAATGTATGAAGGCTTGTGCACAAGTGAAATTCAAAGATAAAAGTGCCAGCCGTTTGCAATTTTCTGCCACCCCAACCTAATTCTGGAAGCTTCTTATTACAGCACAGATTCATTTGCTCGGAGTTAAAGTGACATTAGGATTCAGATCTGATGAAATGCAGGACGTCATTAGTCGCGCTCCCCCTTTACCGCCTCCAAACTCAAACCTTGTTAACAGCCAGCAGAAACGTATTACATTATGCGTTATCGCATCTGTGTCGACGTTAAAACTGTGCCATCTACAAACTTGTTTCTATATCTAAATGTGCATGTTTCCGTCTGTTGCGGTTGTGCGGGAACATGTGTGGGACGGGGAAAATTGCTAATTCGGAATATATATGAACCCCGGACATAAGCAGATTATGGGCATTTAGAATGGTTTGTTATCATAATATTCTGTGCAGCATATTGCAAACTTGTGTTGGCCAGTTTTAAACACGCCGTTGAAGATCATAGTTAATTCTGCTGATTTATGGTAATTCTGTGGCGCTATCACACATGGCATCAGAAACACTAACAAGCTTAGCATAAGCTTCTGCTGAAACCTTATGAGGTTTGGATTCCTGGAACGACTGCGGACTGTGGCGCAAAATCTCGCTTCAGCAGAAATGGGGCAATTCCGGCTGTAAAAATTAGTGCTACTGCATTTTTTTTTTTTTTTTGCAAGGAAAGGTAGTCTGGGCCTTGCTGGGGAAAATGCTATGTTCATACATTTAGGGAAAGTCAACTCTTTTCCACTCTAATCATTACTGAGCTGAATTTTGCATGAGTTGGTGCATCTAGTTATCGCAGAAAAAATAGCTGATTAACCAAGTCGATCTATATTGATTATGTGATTAAGGGAGTTTATTAAATCATAAGTAAGGCGGCTCATATTTTGGGTGTGTTATCTGAACAAAGACCTCAAATAATGAGGCATTTTTACTTTTCTAAGAGAACATTTATGTTTTTTGCCTGGTGAGTTATAAAACTACAACAACAGCAACCACAGAATGATATACTGCTGCAACACATTCTCACTCCAAGGACCATGCTTCAATATTTGACGCTTTAGGCGCCCTTTAGCGTCAGTTACATGACGCGATCCTACGGCGTAGCGTCAGTTAAATGACACGGGTAGGGGTAGGCTTACACGCGATCCTGGGGCGTCATCTAACTGACACTAAAGGGCGCCTAAAGCGTCAGATATTGAAGCATGGTCAAATGCTTCCCAAGGCAGTTAGGTGACGCCTTGGGGGTGAGAATGGGCTGACTTACACTGAAGGAACGACCTACGCTATCTCACGACCAATTCGTATGAATTCGTACGAGTAATTCAAAAGTGGCTAATTCGTACTAATTCATACAACCTCACTCGTACGAATTTGTACGATTTGTCTAAACCCACATGACGGTTATGTTTAGGGGCAGGGTCAGGGGTAGGTCATTCATACGAATTGGCTAATTCGTAAAATATGTACGATTTAGCAAAATCGTACTAATTCGTACAAGTGAGGTCGTACGAATTGTTACGAATTAGCCACCTCGTAAAATTCGTACGAATTCCCGTGAGATTGGGTTGGACCTACACCATATTTAAAGACCAGAATACCATAGCCTTGTGTGTCGGCTCTTTTGACCTTGGCTAGTAAGCAACCACCTAGCATTCATTCAGAAATCCCAAGCAACCACATAGCTAAAAATCACCTAGCAGACCTTAGCAACCAACAAGCAATGCCCTAAAAATCTACCACTGAGCAGCACCCTAGCAACTACACAGACCTTAGCAACCACATAGCATTAGCAATGCCCTAAAAATCACCCAGAGAACCCCAGCAACCGCATTAAAATATCATGGCAAACGCCCAGTGTGAATATTGTATCAAATACATAGTAAACCCTAGTAATCACTCACCACAGCACCTTAGCAATTGCATAGACATTTCCTAGTAACAAACCAGAACACTATAGTAACAGTCTACTAATGGCCTCCCATCAACCTAGAACATCTTATCAACTATATATAAATTCCATAGCAACCACCCAAAACATCTTACTGACCACATAGAAACACCCAGAACACATTAGAAACCACCTTGCACACATAGGAATGCAGAACACTGTAGCAGTGCCCTAACAACCATCAACGTATGCTCTAGCAACCAAATAACAATTCCCAAACAACTACCCATCACACCGATAACTGCATAGCAAAGCTCTATCAACCACCATGAACACTAGCAACCATGCCTTAGCAACCACCCAGAACAACTTCTTACCAACACCCTAGCAACCACTAAGCAACACTAGACCAATCAGCCATTACACCTAAACAACCTCATAGCAATACAGTACTAATGACCATGAACTCCATAACAATCCATTGGAAATGCTCCAATACTCTAGTGATCACATAGCAACACCATAAATCTACCAGGTGTCATACCTTTGACATAGGGGCCGCAAAGCCCTGGCAACCACCCAGAACAACTACTAATAACCATAAAAACTAAATACCATAACAACAACTTAACAACACCCAATCAACCATAAAGAACACATTGGTAACCACTTAGAAATGCAAAAGAAACCACCTAGCAACCACTCATCATATCTTAAACCACATAGCAAAGCCTTAGCAATCATTTACTAATGCTCTAGCAACCACTAAGAACGCGATAACAACCACTTAGCAACACCCTAGTAGCCACACAGAACACCTTAGTAACCAACAATGTTAGGAGAACCACTTTGAATAGCATAAAAAACGGTTAGCAACATCATAGCAACCACTTAGCAATGCTAGAGTAACCACCTCAAACACCAAAATAACCACTTAGCAATGCCCTAGCAACCACACAGGACACCTTATTTATCATCACTCAACAACACCTTAACAACTACCCTAAACACGAAAACAACCACTTAGCAGCACCCTAGCAACTACACAGAACAGCTTTGTAACCCCTCACCAACACATTAGCAACCACCCCAACACTAGAATAGCCACTTAGCAACCCTAGCAACCACACAGGACATCTTATTTATCATCACTCAACAACACCTTAACAACTACCCTGAACAATAAAACAACCACTAAGCAGCACCCTAGCAACTACACAGAACACCTTTGTAACCCCTCAACGACACATTAGCAACCACCCGAACACTAGAATAGCCACTTAGCAACACCCTAGCAACCACAGAGGACACCTTATTTATCATCACTCAACAACACCTTAACAACTACCCTGAACAATAAAACAACCACTAAGCAGCACCCTAGCAACTACACAGAACACCTTTGTAACCCCTCAACGACACATTAGCAACCACCCGAACACTAGAATAGCCACTTAGCAACACCCTAGCAACCACACAGGACACCTTATTTATCATCACTCAACAACACCTTAACAACTACCCTGTACAATAAAACAACCACTTAGCAGCACCCTACCAACTACACAGAACACTTTTGTAACCCCTCAACAACACATTAGCAACCACCTGAACACTACAATAGCCACTTAGCAACACCCTAGCAACCACACAGAATACCTTTAGTAACCACTCAGCAACGCAAGAACCAACCATTATACCTTCTTACCATCAACCACCATGAAGTTGAACACCTTATTGACCAATATCAGTTACCTAGCAACCACTAATAACACAATAACAACCACTTAGGAACACCCTAGCAACCACACAGAACAGCTCCAGTATACCTTCCAGCCGGAAAGCAAAGGCTTAGCAAATATGGTGAAAACCACAACAACCACACAGAACACCTTATATCAGTGGCTTAGCAACCATCAAAAACACCATAACAACCACTTAGCAACACCCTAGCAACCACTTAGCACAAGTAAACTCAAACTCGCTGACTGACGAGGGTGAAGAGAAGTCTCCTTGGAAATCCGAATATCCTAACAACCCTGAATGTTGTATTTGCCACATGTAACACCCTAAGAATCACTCACCAAAGCAATAGCCCAGACCACCTTAGCAACGGTCTACTAATGCTCTAGCACTGACCTAAAACATTGAACAACATTGAACAGCATAACAATCACTTAGCAACACCTTAATAGTCACCCAGATCTTGGAAATCAACCAGAATGTCTAAGCAACCACATAACAATGCACAACACTTTAGCAGTGCCCTAGCAACCACCCAGAAGACCCTAGCAACCACCATATCACACATTCCAGCTGCATAACAAGAGGATCCAGCCAATCCCGGCTGGAAACATCATTTCACGACCTTAAAACCATTCCCCCCTCATTTCCCGTGTGTAATAATTCAATACCAGATGGAACCTTGTAGCAGGTTACTTGGAAAATTTCATTATTAAACTCTCAGTATTATCGAAATTATACATTTGCACCCGTTATGATGTGGCTCGACAAAAACGGGGGGAAAGATGAGGACAGTCTCATCTCATTAAAAGAGATGAAATAGTGGAATTAGCTTCAATCTAATTACAAGCCACACTATCTAATGTAAAAACATGCCTGTTTTTTTCCTCTCATTCATTTGGACTAGTAATTAGTTTTGGCCTATAAAATGCCACCCTTTAATCATCCAAAGGCAGATGTGATTTGCAGTGCAATTTAATCTTGCTTTAATGAAGAACTAATGGATGCATTGCAAATTACTTTTTTTTTTTGTACAGGAGGGAAAAAATCTATTTCCTGCTTTTGAAAAGATCAAGAGTATCTTTGATAATAGGAGAGAGCTCCACTGCATCGAGCCAACAAGCTCTTTTACTCGACTCACTATTCAATAGAAAGGAGGCCACAATTAGCAACAAAGCAGGGAAAATGCATCCGTACACCAGAATTGCTCGTCATGGCTCAACCCCTCGGCTCCCGAAGCCTTGTTAGCGGCAGGGCTAAAGTGTCATGGAGGAACAATGGGCCGTGATAAATTACCCTTCCCCAAAAAAAAAGATGTACGGCTAATTTTCAATTATAGCTAAAAATGCATCGTAGATTGAAGAGAAATTGGACATGTGCGGGGCACAAACTAATAGATACGCTCGCTCTAGTGTCACCCTCTTCAGTTTTGTCTGATTATGAGAAAATAATTATCATTTTTCACTGAGGAAGATTTTTTTTTTTCAGTTACATACTCTAAAATGGGCATAGCTCGAAATATTGATGTTTACAAACTTACGTGCCACAATAATACCAAAGTGTTATGGGATGAAATTTGAGAAAACGTAAATCGAGTTTATTTAATAATAATAATAGGACATTCGCTTTTGCATAACAAAGGATTTTCATTTAAAATGACTAGCTGAAAATGTCTGTCTCTGACAGAAGTACCGAGTTGTGTTTGAGCAGATGCACCCTGTTGCAAAAGAAGTGCACTTGATGATTGTATTGAATGTTCCCTTGTAGTGTACTTCAAATCTTGAAAGTATATTGTAAAAAAAACAGATATTATAATATTAATGAAATAAAAGGTGCACTTAAAGTAACACAGTCTCATCCCAAGAAGTCATATAACTGACGTCTTGGGACGTCTTTTGACCATACGTCAACATCCGCCTTTTTAGGGTACCCTTTAACGTCGGTTACATGACGACCCTGGGCCGTTATACAACTGACGCTTTACCTTTAACGTCGGTTAGGTGACGGGGTAGGTTTAGGTCTGGGGTAGGGTTAGGATCCGATAACGTCATCCAACCGACGTTTAAGGTTACCCTAAAAAGGCGGATGTTGACGTATGGTCACAAGACGTCCCAAGACGTCAGTTATATGACGTCTTGCGATGAGACTGCACTGCTTAAAGAGTTACTTTCATGATTACGTTTCTTAGCGCACATAAATATGTGCACTCAAATGCTATATTTTTGTGTTTAATAAACTTTTGTCATGCTTTAAATAAGTAAAAAATACTTTGTTATAATTTAGACATGGTAGTATGGTTATCCAGTGTTGAGGTTACATGTTACAAGTAATATGAGTTATGTAATCAGATTACTTTTTCTTCAAGCAATAAGCAAGTAACACATTACTTTTAAATTTGAAACAAAATATCTGAAAAGTCGTTATTTAGTTATTCAAATAAAGTAACCACGCACAACCCAGGTGAGAAAAAGTAATGCAAACGTGATGTAATAACTTTCTATAAAATGATTTAAAATGAGTATGATTTACTTGAAAAAGCTAGGCAACTTTTTTCACCTAGAAAATGCTAGTAAATTTACAAAGCTTTGCCAAGTATAAACCTAAACATATTTATCTGTAGCTTTAATTAGAAATCTTTAAGTTAAGTTTACTTGGAATATGGAATTAAGTAAACTTTACAGAGAATAGGTCATTTTAACTGAAAGGATGAATATCGATTTAGTTGAAATTTCCTTTGCCTTAGCATTACGTTTCACTAAAACAATAATATTGAATTTTACTAGTCATTTATAGTTTAGATCATCTAAGTAATTTATATTACATCATGTCAGATGTTAAATATCATGTGAATGCAAAGACCTCAATACTTGGCAAACAATACACAATGGCGGTAACATTTGATGGGTCGTTTTTGTGTTTGAATGTGTCATTTTGAGCAAAAGATTTACTTGAAATGCCACAAAATGGCTAATACTAATACTGACAACAAAAATCAATGATAAAACAGTGTAAATACAGCTGGAAACCAGTGAAAAATGAACCTCATTAATTATTCAAGGTCCAGTGCATGATGGGAACCCCAGTATCAGAAAAGTTGAGTCATTTTTACTTAATTTTATTGAGGTGATGTGTACACTTTCATTTATACTCGCTTGAATTAAGTACTGATATGGAATTTACTTAGTTTTTCAATTCTTGCCGGAACTAAGTTTTTCATGTAAATTAAAATTTTTTCAGTATTTTTATTTCAGAGTTTAAATTGCATCTTCATCCTTACAAATGTGTAATTACAAATATATTTAAATGTATAGTTTCACTAAAAATTACATTAAAGTATATTTTAGTTTACTATCCTCGTCAGTTCATTCAGCAACACTTAACCATATTTTAAAGGCAATAAAAATAATTATGAAACATTGTAATTTATGAAATTGTATAAAAACTGTAAAAAAAATGAAGTAATCTGGTTGCCTTAAAATTTTGAGTTGATTGAACTGGATTTTTTATAGAAACTCAAAATAATAAATTATCTGAACTAAATAAATTATTTAAGTTGATTTGACAAAATAAAAAATGTTGTGATAACAAATCTTAAAAATGCATTTTTTTACAGTGAGAGAACACTTTAAAGTTCAGCAAGTTGCATTTATTATAAATTTAACCTATAATACATTTTGATGTAATTGCAATTAACATGAAATTAAGTGTCCGCAAACATTACATTCAGTATGTTCTTTTAAAATATAGATCAAGTTAAAGGAAGCTAAAATTTCTGATTAGACACTGTAAAAAAATATTTTCAAGATTTGTTATCTCAACATTTTTTCTTTTGTCAAATCAACTTAAATAATTTATTTAATTCAAATAACTTATTATTTTGAGTTTCTGATGATTAAATCCATCTCCTTCATTGTATTAACTCACGTTTTCCAGTTCATTCAACTTCAAATTTTAAGGCAACCCAGGTTACTTACTTTTTTAAGTTAAACCAACAATATTTTTTACACTGAAATTTTTTTTGTTAGCTTCTAAGACTGTCAGCACTCTGACGGAAATACTGAAGATGGATTTCAGCATATAAACGCATTAAAACCATTGAAACTAAGGACGGGGCTTGGCCAAATGAGCCCTGGAGTATCTCAGTGTGTACGCGTGTTTCCTTAAAATGAGAGAAGACGAAATCCTAATAGAAGTTGGGCTTAACTCCAGAAACAGCCTGCCTGTATATCTGATTACTGGCGGCCAGTAATTTCTTTTTTAAATAAGGGAAAAATTGGATAGAATGAATGAAATTTCCCTGTCATAGTGCAATGATGGTACCACGGGAGATTATGTATTTTTATAATCATTCATCAGCGGTGAGAGTGCTCGGGCTTAGCATAATGGAATTCGTAAACTGGTTTAAGTCTGAACATGGGGCTATACTATCAGTCAGACCATAAACGCTTATATGAACCCAGTCCAACATCTGCACCGCACACGCTGTGGGTTATTTGCCTGGAGATTTTACACATCTGGGGTGCGAGTGATTGCGGGGACCTTGCCCCAAATATTTCTTCCCAAAAACGTGAGGCTCTCATGATGAATAACATTTGCTGAATAAATTTGTCTGAGCTTTGGGCACCCAAACATGATAATGCATGTAAATGCTTAATGCATATCAAATATGAATATAAATCTATGGGGAATGAGTGTTCTGTAAATCAAATATGTAGGTAAGTTTAGTTTTAGGGGACCTTGCCTATTCAAGTAATAAATTATGTGAACAGGCTTTGCTTTATGTATTAATAATCAATGTTAACATTTTAGCATACTGTAAGTAATGCTAAAAGTGTGCACTGATATTCATGAACTATATTTTGCTTGACAATCTATTATTATTTTTCAAACTTTTTCTTTTTAAATCAAATATTAGTGGCTGACATCGGTGTATGAGAATGTCCAAAAAAATCAAATAAATAACTATTGGTATTTCACCACTAGATGTCAGCATCAGATTTTCCCTATTTTTCATGCACTTGGTTTGTGATCTCATTTTGCTTAAGATCAGTTTATCAACAAAGTCTACTTGAATTAAATGTATAAAATACATTAGATGACATTTTGGCATATGATGCCATTTATTTAAATGTGTCATGTCCAGAACAAGGAATATTTGGTTGTTTTTATATGCATTATTATATAATGTCATCATTAAAATGAAAATGAAACAAATTGGTTTAATGGTAAAACGATAAAATAAGGTTTTAAATGTTTAAAATATGTATTGTATGATGTAAAAGTGTGTGCAATATGTGTATAATAGAGGATCCGGGGAATTGGTAAGTGCATCATACTTAAATAAATGTAAAGATACAGTTATGGAAATCTGTTTGACCCTTTCATGCACAGAGGTCACTAAAAAGCATTTTCTTGCATATGCATGAATGGGTTTTGATGGCATAGTTGCACATCAACCACTACATGCACATTAGTGCATCATCCTTTACATCGCCTTCAAGTGGCAAGGCTTTGTATGTGGATGTTTTGTTTCTTCAAACCTAAATGCCAGAAATGCCAAGATGATCGTAAATATCCATCCCTTTCTTTATTTTTGCAGGTAAAAAACAAACAAAAAAGTAGTTTAAAAAAAGTACATTTTTGATTGGGAGGAAATTCTGATTAATCATCTGTCCACTAATTTGGACATCATGCATCACTATATTTCAGCTACAATTATGTGACTGTTGTTCTTAATAATACTTCAGATGAAGTTACTTTTTTGGATGTAAATAAATATAGCTATATATGTAATTAATGTAATTTACAGTTATGTACACTTTAAAAAAGTAATGTGATTATGTAATGCGTGTTACTTGAAATGCGTTACTTTACTTGTTACATCAGAACGTAATCTGATTACATTATGCCGTTACTTGTAATGCTTTATTCGTTGCATCAGAAAGTAATATGATTACATTATGCACGTTACTTGTAATGCTTCATTAAATACATCAGAAAGTAATCTGATTATGCGCATTGCTTGTAATGCTTTATTCGTTGCATCAGAAAGTAATCTGATTACATTATGCATGTTACTTGCAATGCGTTACTTTACTTGTTACACCAGAAAGTAATCTGATTACATAATGAACATTACTTGTAATGCTTTATTCGTTGCATCAGAAAGTAATCTGATTACATTATGCATGTTACTTGTAATGCTTTATTCAAAACATCAGAAAGTAATCTGATTACATTATGCATGTTACTTGTAATGCTTTATTCTTTACATCAGAAAGTAATCTGATTACATTATGCACATTACTTGTAATGCTTTATTCAAAACATCAGAAAGTAATCTGATTACATTATGCATGTTACGTTTAATGCTTTATTCTTTACATCAGAAAGTAATCTGATTACATTATGCACATTACTTGTAATGCTTTATTCAAAACATCAGAAAGTAATCTTATTACATTATGCACGTTACTTGTAATGCTTTATTCGTTGCATCAGAGAGTAATCTGATTACATTATGCACGCTACTTGTATTGCTTTATTCGGTACATCAGAAAGTAATCTGATTACATTATGCATGTTACTTGTAATGCTTTATTCGTTACGTCAGAAAGGTAATCTGAGTGTTACTTGTAATGCTTATTCGAAACATCAGAAAGTAAACTGATTACATTTTGCACGTTACTTGTAATGCTTTGTTCGAAACATCAGAAAGTAATCTGATTATATTATGCACGTTACTTGTAATGCTTTGTTCGAAACATCAGAAAGTAATCTGTTTACATTATGCATGTTACTTGTAATGCTTTATTCGAAACATCAGAAAGTAATCTGATTACATTATGCATGTTACTTGTAATGCTTTATTTGTTACATCAGAAAGTAAACTGATTACATTTTGCACGTTACTTGTAATGCTTTGTTCGAAACATCAGAAAGTAATCTGATTACATTATGCATGTTACTTGTAATGCTTTATTCGAAACATCAGAAAGTAATCTGATTACATTATGCATGTTACTTGTAATGCTTTATTCGAAACATCAGAAAGTAATCTGATTACATTATGCATGTTACTTGTAATGCTTTATTTGTTACATCAGAAAGTAATCTGATTATATTATGCACGTTACTTGTAATGCTTTGTTTGAAACATCAGAAAGTAATCTGTTTACATTATGCATGTTACTTGTAATGCTTTATTCGAAACATCAGAAAGTAATCTGATTACATTATGCATGTTACTTGTAATGCTTTATTCGAAACATCAGAAAGTAATCTGATTACATTTTGCACGTTACTTGTAATGCTTTGTTCGAAACATCAGAAAGTAATCTGATTACATTATGCACAGTACTTGTAATGCTTTGTTCTAAACATCAGAAAGTAACCTGATTACATTATGCATGGTACTTGTAATGCTTTATTCGAAACATCAGAAAGTAATCTGATTACATTTTGCATGTTACTTGTAATGCTTTATTCGGTACATCAGAAAGTAATCTGATTACATTATGCATGTTACTTGTAATGCTTTATTCGTTACATCAGAAAGGTAATCTGATTGTTACTTGTAATGCTTTATTATTTTTAGTTTTCACATGATTTTATATAATTGTATTAATTGGTTGGATAATTACACACAGTATTGCTTTGTTATTACTGTATTATATTACTGTATATCTTCAGTTAAAATCAAAAGCACACATTGTCCACTCAAGAGGACATTTAAAAAATTATATGTAAAAAATAAAAATAAAATAAAATGTAATCTTGTTTTTCATGCCCTAAAAATCCTGACAGAGGTTGTCATGATTAATGTATGAAAGAGTTAACGTAGTACATGCGAAAAAATACTTGTATGATGTTTAACATCATTATTTTAATACTTGGCAAATGTACTAAATAAATAATAGCACAACTGATTATATAGTAGCCATGGCAACAATGATGACTGGCAGGGGCTGATGGGTGCTTGAGTCTATGTTAGGATATCCAGTAGGGGCTGATGGGTGCTTGAGTCTATGTTATGATATCCAAGGTCTCTTTCCAACAGATTCTGTGAATGAATGAAAGGATGCTGGCATTCCTCTGCCACAATAACAACACAATATGGACAGTATGTAACATGTGGGGTGATGCATATTTCCCCCAGTCTCACTGGACATGAATGCAACCACATAGCAATGCACTACTAAAACATTGAGAACACCTTAGCAACTGCTTAGCAATGCCATGGCAACCACCCAGAACACCCCAGGAACCGCATAGTGATGAATAATAAAAACACTGCATCAATCTTACTGTAGCAACACATTGGCAACCACCCAGACCGCCCTAGCAACCATAGAAATAAGCTAAAAAACCACAGAGAACACCTTAGCAACTGCTCACCAAAGCCCTGGCAAACACCCAGAACGCCCTGGCAACTGCAAAGCGATGGATAAAACAATAAAAAAAACTGCTTAGCAACACCCTGTAACCATCCACAACACTGTGTACAAAAAAAACCCCTTGAAAACTGCTTGGCAACACCCTGGCAACCAACTAGAACACCCTAGCTACTGCATAACAACTCTACAAACAACTGAGAACACTTTAGCAACTGCATTACTCTAGCAATCACCCATAACCCATTCATAACCCATTAGAAACCACAAAACAATGCAATAAAAACACTGGCAACACATTAGCCGGGGCTTAATGCAACCACACACTGATGGATAAAAATAAATTATTGAAGTTATTATCCAATTATCCAAAAACACCAGAGAACACATAACACTCTAGCTACAGCACATAACACCTAGCTACTGTACATGGCACACATAACACCCTAGCTACAGCATTGAAATGCTCTACAAACCACTGTGAACACCTTAGCAAATCAGTGTATTATACTGTTAAAGGGTTAGTTCACCCAAAAATGAAAATTAAGTCATTAATTACTCACCCCCATGCTGTTCCAACCCCGTAAGACCTTCGTTCATCTTCGGAACACAAATAAAGATATTTTTGATTGAATCTGAGAGCTGGATCAGTCCTACTGCCAAGGGACTGGCTCTTGACGGCCCATAAAGTCATTAAAGAAAAGGTTTCCATGTTTCCAAATATTCCATGTGCCTACGGCGGCTCAATTATACGTTTATCAAGCGACGAGACTACTTTTTGTGCGAAAAAAACATAAATAACGACTTTATTCCACTATTCCATTACTTCCTTATGGGCGCATGCGCGAGAACTGAGACGAGGACGTTCTCATTCGTCTACTTCTTGTTACCGGCTGCTCACCGCTTAGGAGTTTTACCGCCCCCTACCGTATAAAATGATGTGCTGATATAGCTGGAAGCGCAAAACTTTCTGTTTAAACAAGCAGAGGAAGATGCGCGCTGTACATACGCTTTTCAATTTGCGTATTTTCCGCACTATAAGGTGCACTTAAAAGCCTTTATATCTTCTCAAAAAACGACAGTGTTCCTTATAATCCGGAGCGCCTTATATATGGATCATCAATTAATGAATCATTTTTCAGTTTATGTACCACATGACCCTGTTTTATAAGTGCAATTTCAGTATAAAGAAAAAGGTTATGTTTGATGTTTCAGGTTGAATTATTTTTCGGCTCGCTGATTATGATGTTATTTAAATAATAAACTTTATCTGCTAAATATTATATGAAAAAAATGGCTTCAATTAGATAAACAGTTCAATTAAATGATTATAACTTCTTTTAACTTTGCCTTTTCACAACATCCAAGCCATTCATTAGCTGTTCATGACGACTTTGAGGGAAGAAATAGTCAAACAATCAACAATAACATTTTTTTTAATCGAGATTCGGAAACCTCTCTGATTGGTGGACCTGAGTTTGGGTCCATAGGGTAATACACGCAATTCTACCATTATATTACAGTGTTACACTTTTATTTATAAATGGCATATTAAGCAATTACCTTAATATATAGGCATGGAGAGAGTGACTCGCAACAATTTATGGAGGGTGGGCATCCACTGGCAGAAGCATTAAACGGGCACCAAGTGAAATGGCTCCTCAACCATGAAAAAAATGTAGACTGGATTTTGTTCATTGGGAATTTGTTATGGGTTGCTTTTGCTGGATCTCATCAACTTTTGAAGATTTTGAAGCAAGAGGGAGAGAGGGAGGGAAAATTTTAATCAAAGATTATGAGAGCACATAAATGAAAATAAAAGTATAAATCATTTATAATACTACAATATTCCATAATAATAAAAATAAGAATAGTCAATTTTGATTTCATTGTACAATTAAGAGATCTTTGATGAGTGTTTTCTTTTCAAAATGTTGTACAAGTAATACAAAAATAATAATAAAAGTAAACAGAATCTATACTTGGATAAAGTAGACACAAAGTAGGCACAAAGTTAAGTACTGTTTTAAATACATACGTATTTCCTCATCTCTGGTTGAAGTGCTGTATGAAGGAGGAGTTCCTCAGGGTTCACTGTTGAGCCCTGTAGAGTTCGGGAACTTTACCCAGCATCCTCTTCGCGCTCAACATGGAGGAATTGACGGTGGAGGTCCGTGGCTCCAATGGAGCTTATTATAAGGTAAATACAGTATTTTACTTCATTATTCTCTACGTCACGCTCGTATGTATCTCATAAGACACTCTGGATTGTAAAACCTTCAAGTAAATATTGAAAAACGAACTGTATCATGTACTTTCAACGCGTATAAATAGTATACTGTACTCAGTCTCTGTTAGCCGTTAGCCGGTTAGCAACCGCGCGAGGATATTTTAATAATCAAAACATTACACCATGTAATGCTAAGTTTGATTTAACCCCAACTACATACTAAATAAGTTTACATTAGGAGAAACTGAGCTTTAAGGCTCGAATAAATCACTTTTGATTTCACTTTCTTTATCTGCTAACGTTAACTGTTATTGAACATTATGTAGTCACGCGTACGATTATGTCGTCTTTTAACGATTTATATTAATTTATTAACCATAATAAATGCTCTGATAATACTATCTAAATATCAATATAAAAGTCAGGAATTGGTCATTGTTGTTCATCAAACCTGCTATCGGTCATGCTCGTTAGTTTTACTGTTATTGTGTTGAGGCACACACAATCTATTAACCTTCAAGATCCATTTAAAATGCAAGTAACGTTAACTTACTACTGTTTATTTGAACACAAGTGATTGTCAGTACGTTTCTCAGATGTAGGTTTAGTCAAGCTAAAACAAATATGCCAGGAAGCTCATATTAATATTTAAGGTGTGGTCAGACATGATCAAATCATAAAAGTAGCTTGTGTTTTTCGACCAGATGAATTGATTGTGTCAAGACAATTACTTTGAGACATACGTCTTAATATGTGTACGAGACTTTCCACTTAAAGTATTAATAAACACATGGTGTAAGTTATTATTCTGTGTCCATCTCATCCCTCAGTCATTCTGCTCTGCTTTATCTCAGCTGTCGGGTTTCCATCTCCAGCTGTCATCCAGCACTGCAGATATTTTAACACCCGTCTATTTTGAGATGAGGTTTAAGAGATACCGACTTCCATTTTGGAGCCAGTTGCCATTGAGAGGCAGTGCCGACCAGTTAGTTGGTCTTAAGTAATGAAGTAATGTACTATCAATTTAATTTTATAGGCCTATTTGATTGATCACACCTTATGATTGGTACTACCTAGGCCTACATATTAAACGAAACAATGCTCATGTTTTGTAACATATTTAAATGTTTTAGTAGTCAAAATACTACTTATTAAAACAAAACGCATTGTGAGCGTATAACCACACTTCATATAAACAAGCTCTCTGACGAAATATTCATTAGATTCATTATAACGCTGTCATGTTGTACCTTTTGTTTTTTTTCTGTGTTAATAGAGCAGGTAAAACATAATTAGAAAGTCTTTTATTGTTTAAGTCTTTGTATTTTTATAAATTGTTTATTTCTTACATTTATTCTGTGGTGCTTATTCTTTTTATCTCATAACTTGTTTTTGTATTATTTATTTTACTATTTTATTGATTTCTTTAAATTTCTTAATATTTTCGTTTTAATTTGAGCTTGTTTTAATAATTTGGATGTTATTATTATTATTATTATTTTGAAATATATATTTTTATTTTAGTAACTTATTTCTTTTAGTTGCCAAGACAACATTTTTAATTTTCATTTTCAAGTTTATCATCTTCATTTTATTTCAGCGTTATTTTAATTACAGGTAGCTATTTTAATATTTTCAAAGTTCTTCAAAGAAAAAATGTTTCAGTTTTTAATTTTCTATTTAGGTTTAATTTATTTTGAGTATGTTGACTTGACAAAGTTATAATTCAGTTTTACTTCCAGTAGTTATAGTATAAAATATATTTATAATGTAAAAAATATATATTTTTATACTATAACTACTATATATATATATATATATATATATATATATATATATATATATATACAATTATTTTTTTGTTTGTTTTGTTAAACTTAAGAGAAATATTGCTTTTTTCAATTCTTAAATTTCTATTTAGGCTATTTTTAATTTATATTAGTATATATTTGTAATGTATTTTATTTCAGTTTTAGTGCTTAAAATTGTTTTCCAAAGCAACATTTATATTTTTTGTCTAATATTTCTATTTTATTTCAATAGTTTTTTCATTGAAGAAAATGTTTTTATAATTCTTAACAATAATAACTGTTTTGGACAGCACAAATTTTTACAACTATTTTAGCATTAAAAACTTTTTTGTGTGTGTGTAAAAATATATATATATATATGAATAAATGTATTTACTTGTTTAAATTCATTTAAAAAAATTATAAATCACATTATTCCAGGGCTTTGTCAAAGACATTCATGAGGACTCTCTCTCCGTTTCGTTTGAAAATAAGTGAGTAGAAGCTAATATTTCACAATCATGAAAATGAGAGAAAAATGAGATGAGCATAATTATATGAAAATGATTTTCTCAGCTGGCAACCTGAAAGACAAGTCCCCTTCAGTGATGTGCGGTTACCTCCTGCTGATGGCAAAAAGGAGATCATCGAAGGAGAGGAAGTGGAGGTGAGGAAATATGTGTATTATTAGTATTGCTCTGTATTTGAGCTGCATAAACTCTTAACTCTTTAACTTGTGCTGTGCAGATTTTCTCGCGAGCGAACGAGCAGGAGCCCTGTGGCTGGTGGCTGGCTAAAGTGCGCATGATGAAGGGAGATGTGAGTATGACTCGCTCAGTTAACTTTCGCTTTCTTCTGAAGATCTCTTGAGTTCACTTTCACTTTTGTTTCCTGCAGTTCTATGTGATCGAGTACGCCGCATGTGACGCAACCTACAACGAGATCGTAACGTTCGAGCGTCTCCGCCCAGTCAACCGCAATAAAGCCGTGACGGAGAACACATTCTTTAAGTGCTCTGTTCCTGTGCCAGATGATCTCAGGGCAGCGTGAGTACTGTTTGGACACAACCATGGACAATCCAGTGATGATTGAGACACCAACATTTTGTGTTAACTGAAAAATGTTACACAAATTATACTGTGAGGTGCATCCTGGGATGTTTATTAAACAGAAAGAGGGGGGGGGGATTACTGTAAATAAATCCATATCTTGGTAAATTTTTTGCCTATAAAACTAAAATCAGGCTTTTAAACATAAGAATTGGATCATAAATTGTAAAAATATTTTTTTTTGTAGAAATATTTTTTTGTGACGTTTTCATGGCATAAAAATGACTTATCGAGTCTTTCGAAATTACTTTCGAGTTTATATCTCGTAAATGACCTTTTTCTCACGTTTGCCATTTTAAATATCTTAACTAAGTTTTTTTTTCTATAATTAATATTCAGGTGAAACTCGAAAAAATGTGAATATTGTGCAAAAGTTTAAAGTTTTATTTATTTCAGTAATTTAACCTAAAAGTTGAAATTAAAATATATTATATAGACTCACTACATGCAAAGTGGGATATTTCAAGCCTTTATTTGTTATCATTTTGGTGATTATGACTTACAGCTTATAAAAACCCCAAATTCAGAATGAGAAAATTGTAAGGCATAATCATAAAAATACTTAGTTTCACCATTTAGTTTGAATTACTGAAATAAATGAACTTTTGCACGGTATTCAAATTTTTGAGCTCACAATTCTGACTTTTTTCTTTCAATTGCAAGTTTATTTCTTGCAATTCTGTGAAAAAATAAGTCAGAATGGCGAGATAAGTCGCAATTACGTTTTTATTTTTCATTCTGGGATGGAAACAAACTTCCAAAGGGTCACCATTGAGAATGAGAATTGCAAACAAACTCAAAAGCAAATCATTTTGATACACTAAAGTAACGAATGTCATAAATAAATAGATTAATGACAATTTGGGTGTGAAATGTGCTTAATATAATTATATTGCAATGCAAAATAGTGTGACGTCTTTTGTTTCTTTAAGCAGAATTATTTTTTTTCCTTTGATTTTGGGGCAAAATGTGACTTGCACATAAAGTTCAACTGTGCTGATGCGACAATATTGGTTACAACCATGAACTGATTTCTTCATTGCTCATGTTAGATGTGAGAGTGAACAAGCCCACAAGGATTTCAAGAAGGCGGTTGGAGCCATTCGGATTGTTTACAGCCCGGAGCACAGCGAACTGATTGTGCTGGTGAGTCCCAGTTAATCATAGCTCTTCTGTAAGTGGGTTTGGCTGTGGCGAAAGCTTAATCCAGGTTCTCTGCTCACCTCTAGTCCATGAGCGAGGCCACCGTCAAGCGCGTCTCCCTGCTGAGTGACATGCATCTACGCAGCATCCGCACTAAACTCATGCTCATGTCCAGGAACGAGGAGGCCACCAAACACCTTGAGGTACATCAGCGCTCATGTCAACTGCCACAGTATATTCTCCTTGATTATTATTTCACACCGCACTTAAAGGAGTAGTTCACTTTAAAAAAAAAATTGCTGATAATTTACTCGCACCCATGTCATCCAAGATGTCCATGTCTTTCTTTCTTCAGTCGAAAAGAAATTAAGGTTTTTGATGAAAACATTCCAGGATTTTTCTCCATATAATGGCCTTCAGTGGGAACCAGACGGTTCAAGGTCCAAAAGACAGTTTCAGTGCAAACCGTTCAAAGGGCTTTAAACGACACAAGACGATGAATAAGGATCTTATTAAGCGAAACGATTGGTCATTTAATAAATAAATATCAAAGTTTAAGTTTTATAAGCTCAAATGCTCGCCTTGCTCTGTTCTGTGATGCGCTTCGTGATGCGCTCCTGTTCGAACTCGTTCATCAAAATGAACAAATCTTTTTCCGAGTCAATTGGCTTTATGCACAGCTTCATTACTTCCTGAATTTCAGCCAGCTCCTTGTTTCCTGTCTGCCATTATTGGACACATTAATTAATTCAGGTGTGCTTGACCTCAGTAGTCATGGCAACAATAATCAGACACACCTGAATTAATCAATTTTGCCCAATAATGGCATACAGGAAACAAGGAGCTGGCTGAAGTTCAGGAAGTAGTGCAGCTGTGCATAAAGCCCATTCGTTCATTTTGTTCGTTGAATAATTGAATAATATTTTGTTAATAGATTATATTAGATTTTTTTTTCAGGTTTCTCTTTAGGTTACCAGTAGTTATTTTGTATGTTTTTTTTCATTTTAATTAGTTTATTTTATTTTATATAGATTTATAATTTTTTTTTAAAAATATTTACTAGTTTTAGTAACCTTAGTACTAAACTTCGTTAAACTAAATGAAAATGAGAAATGTTACTTTTTTTTCTCCAAATATTTTATTTAATTTCAAGTAACAAAATATGTTAATTTGTTTTAGTTAATATTAATAACCCTGGAGTTATACAATATATAACACTCAAAAAGTTATGTTAGTACTAAACGAGAGATAAATGTGGTTTTAGTTAACGATAGTAACCCTGCAGTTTGCAACTCAAATGTTGTGTTAGTACCAAACAAAATTTAAACCTAACGAAAAAGAGAAATGTTGCTTTGGCAACAGTTAAAAAAAGTTTTTTTATATTATAAGTAGGGCTGTGCAAAAATTAATTGCGATTAATCGCATCCAAAATAAAAGTCTGTGTTTACATAGTATATTTGTGTGTGCTGTATATAATTATTTTGTATATATAAATACACACACATGCATGTATATATTTAATAAAATGTGTTATTCATATATAAAATATTTATATTTATATAATATAGATTATGTATTTATAAATATATACAGAATTTAAGTGCAAATAATTCTTAAATATATACATGCATGCATAGGTATTTATATATACGAAATAATTATATACAGCACACACAAATATATTATGTAAACACAGACTTTTATTTTGGATGCGATTAATCGCAATTAACTTTTGCACAGCCCTAATTATAAGTAACTAATTTTTTTTTTATATTTTGTTTTAGTGACCAATAATAACCCTGCAGTGTGCAACTCAAAGAGTTATGTTAGTTTTAAACGAACGTTTAACGTAAAGTTAAAAGAAATAAAAATGAGAAATGATGATTAGAGCTGAAGTAAAGTAAGTTTTTTTTATTTTAAGTGATTAAGTAGTTTTTTACGGTTTTAGTTAACGATAGTAACCCTGCTGTACTCAACTCAAAAAGTTAATGTTATTACTAAACGTAAGTTAAGTTAAACGAAAATGAGAAATGCTGGTTTGGCTGCGGAAATTAAATACTTTTACTTTTATTTTACTGTATTTCAAGTAACAAGAATATTTTTTTTTATGGTTCGTTTTAGTGAACGATAGTAACCCTGCAGTGTGCAACTCTAAAATGAACTTAATGTTTAAGCCCCAGTGAACACGAGCATGTGTCCGTACATGTAGAGTACAAAGCAGCTGGCCTCAGCGTTTCAAGAGGAGTTCACCGTGAGAGAAGACCTCATAGGTCTCGCCATCGGCAGCCACGGCAGCAACATTCAGCAGGCCAGGAAGGTGGCGGGGGTGACTGCCATCGAGCTGGACGAGGAGACTCGCACCTTCAGGGTCTACGGAGAGGTGCGTCTGCTTTCACGGGGCTTGTTATCAAACGGGCTCCCTGCAGTGGATTCAATGCATATTTTAAATTCTTTCTTTACAGAGTGCAGAGGCGGTTCAGAAAGCAAGAAATTATCTAGAGTTTCTGGAAGATTCAGTGCAGATTCCTCGCAATCTTGTTGGTGAGCATGTTTTTCTTTTAGAAACCTTTATTTATATAGTTATATAATTGCCGCAAACAATTTTAAAAATAGTTTTGTCTTAAGAGCTAAGAACTAAGTGTAGAACTGTAAGAAGTAAGAACTGAGTGTGCAACAGGACATGTTTACAGAGCCCCTTAATGGACATTGCTGAAATAAAAAAAATGAGATTGGACGAAAAAATTATATTTCAATATTTTTTTAAATATTTAAATATTTCGTTTGCTCACAAAACTTGTGATGGAAATATTATGAGGTGCGAGGAAAAACTATGTTTCATTGCTTTTGCGAGCAAACGCAAAGTTTCTTGGAAAAACAGTTTGACAAGTAAAGTCACTCAGTTTAGGAAAGTAAATATATTAAAAATAGGGCTGTCAAACGATTAATCGCGATTAATCGCATCCAAAATAAAAGTTTGTGTTTTCATAATATATGTGGGTGCAAACTGTTTTATATATAAACACACACACATGCTTGTAAATATTTAAGAAATATTTTCATGTATATACCGTATATAGATTTATATATCATTTATATAAAATATAAATATAAATATTTTCTAAATAAAAATGTTTTTTTTTCTTAAATATATATATATATATACACAAAATAATTATACACAGTGCACCCACATATATTATGTAAACACAAACTTTTATTTTGGATGCAATTAATCGCGATTAATCGTTTGACAGCCTTAATAGATATATAATTTATATTATATATAAATATTTTATATTTAAATAATTTTTTTTTCTTAAATATACATGCATGTGTGTCTATTATATATATATATATATATATATATACACACAAAATAATTATACACAGTGCACCCACATATATTATGTAAACACAAACTTTTATTTTGGATGCGATTAATCGTGATTAATCGTTTGACAGCCCTAATTTAACGTCATATTGAATTTAACCATCAAAATTGTGTTGGCATCATTTTCTTCCGTATTTTCCCTTTGTAGGGAAGGTTATTGGAAAAAATGGCAAGGTCATCCAGGAGATTGTCGATAAATCGGGTGTGGTGAGAGTGCGCATCGAGGGCGACAATGACAACAAACTCCCCCGACAGGAAGTAAGACACCCGAGAGTTGCACAAAAAAGCAAGCCAGGTGAATGAATACATGTACGATAATGCATTTGAATCATTTTGTTAAATAGGGAATGGTGCCATTTACATTTGTTGGAACGAAGGAGAGCATCAGCAATGTGCAGGTTCTCCTGGAATACCACATTGCGTACCTGAACGTGAGTATGACGCACACAGCAGGCGTGCTGACGAATTGTCTCGGGTGTTTGAGGAGCTCAAGCGCTGGTTTGTGTTGTGCAGGAGGTGGAGCAGCTGCGACTGGAGCGGCTGCAGATCGACGAGCAGCTGCGGCAGATTGGGATGGGTCACAGGCCTGGCCCAAACCGGCCCGGCGATAAGGACAAGGGCTACGCCACTGAAGAGAGCACAGCTAACACCACCCTGCACGTCAATCGCTCCTACTCCGGCAGGGGCCGCGGACGCCGGGGGCCCGGATACACGTCTGGCTACGGTAGGGCTTCGGTCTCAAACAGGTCATGTTTCACCCCAAATTTAAAAGCATTTTAGTTTCGCTTTTAAATTAACACCAGTTTGGGGGCTGATTGCTTGAACGTTGAGCTCATTAGCATATCATTATTAATGAAAAGCACAACAGACTCTTTAATAGGCTTTTTCACATTTCGCTTTGACACCAAACACAAGCTCCTCGCTCTCGTGATGAACGAAATCTGGCTACTCTCGTTCAGCTCACGAATTTTTAAGCAGTAATAAACGTTCAGATTTATAATTGTGGTGTCTGTTGTAAATAAAAACAAAATAATGTAACTGCTGTTGCTTCTGAACACCGGGTAACACCGTCAACACGACTATCGTAGCAAGCCTAGTGTCGACTTGCAAGAATTCATGCAGTAAACGTTACTTTGGGTTTCCAGAGAAGGATCCAGCGTGTTGTAGACGGCGGCGGCTAACACTTTCACGTTTTCACCACTTTCAGGCACTAACTCTGAGCACTCGTACGCCTCTGAGACGGACTCTGAGCGCAAGGAGGAGCTGAGCGACTGGTCCCTGGCGGGAGAGGAGCCCGAGCGTAACCCCAGACAGCAGAGAGACAGCAGGAGGAGGCCGGCGGAGGGCCGGGGCAGAGCACGAGGAGGACCTGCAGGCCGAGGCCGCGCATCGGGGCGGGGGGCGTCCAACTCCATCAGCTCTGGTACACTCCAGCCCACACACACTTGGTTTTACTGTATTCTAGGGCTGTCAACTTTAGTCGTTTAGTCGACTAATCGGTCGATGCCGTCTTGGTCTATTGACATTCTTATTGGTCGACCAGTTGCATTTTTTTTTTTTTTTTTTTAAGCAATAGAAAGAAATTTTCTCCTTGATATTTATTCCTTTATAAGCAGTTATATATTACTGTATTCTAAATATAATTAGCCTATGTTTTATCCCCAACTTTAAATGCTTTAATTTAGGCTATTTTGTAACAGCGCCACAATTTAGCGCACACACATAAAACACTCGGTTTGAACCTATGACTGGCTTCACTGCTGCTTCGCTGCGGCGTGGAAGCACTTGAAAAAAAAGAGTGCGTCGTATCGCGTAGATGCTTTTAGGGCCCTATGAAATCCATTTCTCTTTTTTTTCCCAAATTTTGTGTTTTTATTTTTTTGGGGATTTTATTTGAATGGTTTATTAAGTATTGTAAACAGGGTTCGTACGGGTGCTTGAAATCCTTGAAAATGCTTGAATTTTGATGTTGTGTTTTCAAGGTTTGAAAAGTGCTTAAATTTGGAAAAAATGCTTGAAAGTGCTTGAAATTGTAACTGTTTCTTTCACAACAAATACCTATCTGACTGAATATTTTGTTTATTAAATCGCGAAATAAATAATGAAAATGAAATAAATCATTTGCTGCGGCCCGAGCGCGTTTGTTACCGGCGCCCCCCGCAGCGTTGGCCTGGTTTCACACTCAACTTGATTCTATCAAATCCTGGTGCGTTTGCGTGCATCTTACGTCATCACAAACGTGCACGACGCATGATAGAAAACAGAACACGGGTCAATATGTGTTGTTATTATGCGCAGCTGAGTGAACAACAGGTTTACTGTGTATCGCATTTGGCTCTCTGCTGCTTGCAAACGCAGGAGACAGTGGACTTCTAATAATTTGTTTGCCTGAGTCCACGCGCTATATGTGTGTGCACTGTAGACTTACTCTCGCTCGTATCCAAGGTAAATCATCAACACTATCATCCTTATACATGTGTTTTTATTTTACATCATAATCAGCTAAAAGTAAAACGCATGCACAGGTCACTTTACTAAGTGCGCACCCGAGTCCTGTCCGTGATTCTTTCACATTCACGCGAACCGCGGCACGGTTCGGGACCAGCCGAACTCGGAGCACCTCCTCCAGGTAGTCTCGGATCGGGACCTGAGGCAAAATTACTAAATATGCAGCGCGAATTATAAATTTCTAACTCTAAACAATAGGCCTCTGAACCAGCTGATAAAATCTTCATTTGATTCGATCCGTGATACAACCTGACGCTCAAATGAACCGATCGCATTTTACTGATGCAAAGGACGCGCGTGCACCGTGATCTTGGTGTTTCAGTGTGTATCGCGGCTGTTGTAAGTTGTAACATATTAAATAATGACGCAGTTACAAGGTGTGTATAATATAGGTGTGTATAACTGCTTAGTCAACATTAACAGTAGCTGCTGTATGGTTTTCATACTGCTGCTTTCCTTCTAGTCACTTCTGAACTTAACCAACTGATTCTGAACGTCTCTTGAAAGCTCCAGGTGACGGGTTGCCAGATATCACAAAAAGAGCAGAACAAGGCCCTTAAAAAACGAAGTATAATAAGCAGACATGGCAAAAAATGTACCGGGGAACACATTTAAACATAATAGTATTGCTAATATTGTCCTACCAAATTAAAAGGAAGTTACTAAATTATTATGAATAGAATAGTTCAAAATAAAATATTTAGATATTATAAACTGATTGATAAGGTAAAGCAATAACATGAGATTGAAAAATGATTCAGCAACACTTTATTTAAAGTTTAATTGCACCTATGAGTTGTATATTGAGTGCCTATGAGCACCTATGAGTGTTGTAATATCAGTCAGTTGGGGGAAGTTCTTCTAAAAGTTAATGTTTTTTCACTATATTTAGCTATCAAAATAGTTTGCCAAATAAATTATTTGCCAAATAAGAGTCAAACAAGGAAAATAACTTTTCATTTCTGAAGTATTTGGGTTTATTTAGTATACAAAGCCCTTTATGATGATTTTTGGAGAATAACTACATGTATAACTATAACGTGAAATATATCGTTACCGTAAAATAAAATTAAACCGTGAAAAATAAACTGTGAAAAAGAATTTTCGTCATACCGCCCACCCCTACTGCATGTCATTTGGATCAAATCCTCTAACAACATTTTGAAAAATAAAACCTGTGTTTTGCTTCAATATCTGATCCTTCTGCTATTACGAAACACAATTTTGCCTGTTTATTTCACACTATCTCTTTTAATGTGGAAAAACCGCAAAATAATATTTTTTTACTATGTATTGGTTTGTAATTTACGGTGAATAAGGTCCTGGAAAAAACTTTAAAATTGACCTTGAAAGTGCTTGAAAAGTGCTTGAATTTGACCTTGGAAAAGGTGTACGAACCCTGTGTAAAGCATGTCTAATCATTTAATTTTATAATAGCAATAATGGTGACCAATGAAATGTTTTTCTAACAGAAATTCTGTGTTGTCTGTTTTAAATTTCTCTGGATTCTCCCTTTTATGATTTATGACGAACTTATCAAGAATAGTGGTCGTCAAGAATGCATAAAACTTGATTATATCAGTATTAAATATTTGTATTGGTGTTTTCATGGCAGTCCTGAACGATCCCGATGGAAACCCATACAGTCTGCTGGACAACACTGAGACGGATCAGACGGCCGACACCGATGCCAGCGACTCCCAGGTGAGCGTGAACCGCCGCAGACGCTCCCGTCGCCGCCGCACGGATGAGGACACCACCGTCATGGACGGCATGAGCGAGTCCGACAACACCTCGCTCAGCGAGAACGGCCTGGGTGAGGAGTCTTTTTACAATACTTTAATCTGTTGATTTCATTTCATTGATTGATTAATTATTAGAGTGATTTCTAAAGGGTCATGTGACACTGTAGACTGGAGTAATGATGCTGAAATCCAGCTTTGATCAGGAATAAATTACATTTTACAATATGTTCACATAGAAAACAGTTATTTTAAATTGTAATAATGGTTCACAAAATTAATGTTTTTAACTGTATATATAAATAAATGTAGCCTTGGTGAGCAGAACAGACTTCTTACAAACCCCAAATATTTGAACAGTACTGTATATATCATCACTTGCATACTATTTAGGAATAAATGAACAATTTAATAATAAATATATATACACTGTGCTTAACAAATTTATTAGACAACCAGCTAATGTTTGTGCCTCAGCTGCCTTAAACTAACAGTATTCATGTTTTTATGCTTCTGTAATGGTTAATCCACCAGTGTGTGTGTTTATATATATATATATAAAAGTTTAAACAAAAGTCTTTAATCAACTAGTATTGTAGTAACAACTATTTGGAAGTCAATAACAACAGAGACTGGAAAATGACTGTACATAAAAACAATGCTAGCAAGAATGCAAGCTGTTATCAAGGCCAAAGGACACATTAAGTTATTATTTATGAATAAAGACTTATTTTAAACAAGTATTTGACAGAATTATGATGTATTGTACTGTTATTATGGCAGATTATATATTATACAATTAATAGGTAACACTTTACTTCAGGGTCCAGTTCTCACTATTAGCTATATGCTTATTATCATGCACAGTACTAGGGTTTTATCTGTTTATTAGTACTTATAAAGGACACATTAATGTCGTATTCTGCATGATCATATTCAACATTTAACTAAAATGACACCGTTCTCTCTAAAGACTTTAAACTGGACCTGTGATAAATGCTGATGGCATTCACGTGTGCATTGAGAACTGATCCTATAGTTATGTGTGTTTGAATATATGTGCGCAGGTTTGTAATTCCCTACAAACCATGCCTGAACAAACTACTTGTCTTGCCTATACATTATGATACAGAATTTTTGTTTATTTTATCACTTGGGCGTAGGTTGCCACAACATTCTGTCAGTAATTACTCACCCTCATGTTGTTCAAACCCAATTAAGATATTTCTGATTAAATTTGAGAGCTGGCTCACTCCTCAATCCACAAGTTTCCTACGTCCCATGAGGCCTTGCGTCAAAAGTGGGCGCGTCTTCCGTTTCGAAGTAAACAAGCGAGACGCGACTCATTCATTCGACTATCGATTAATCATTAAAGGGGTCATGAACTGGCTTTGTAAATTGTATTATATTGTTGTCTGAGGTCAACTTATGACGTTCGCTTGGTTTTTGCATTCAAAAACATCAAAATGAATAAGTAATCGGCTATTTTCTACCCTAGTTTTGAGCCTAGCTGGAAAACGCTCGGTTTTTATGGGCGTCTCGCATTGAAGACTTGGAAGTAAACGCCCACTGCTGTGAGTGGAGAACAGTTTTGCATATTATAATGAGTTTCGACTCACCCGTCGGTGCACTTGGGGGAAATTGTTTTGAAAACGTCCAATGTTGTAAAATGGCGACCGGAATGATTCGCCCAATACATGTTCGACCCAGAGTCCGTGTGTTGCACCATACCTGTCAGATCCAATATAGACGGCACAGCACCGATCTTTACTCTTAATCGCTCTGCAAATCCAGTCTTGTTTACAAAACAATCCTCAGTGAAATGAAGCGAACAGACGACGATGTTTTACCCTCATCAGCTGGAACGTCATTAAAAATAAAGTTTATCCATTGCAGTCCTATTGGAATCCAGAGGCAGCTTATGCAGCGACTGTCTTCTTCCACAACCAGGCACTGCACAATATTCTGTATCGCTCGGTAGATCGATCCGGTTTGTCATCACAAGGTAGGCATACATGTATGAGACTTAGCTATGCGTGTAATGCGCGAATCGGTGGGCGGGGCTAATGCGGAGGTGGTGTTTATCCTCTTTGATGTCATAGTTGCCCACTTTTAAAAACGAGTCGTTTTCAGAGGCTGTGCCAATAAAAGCTTTTATTGGACAAACAAGGACGTTTTCAGTTCTGAAACTTAAAGGATATTCTTATAATATGATGACCTCTTAGATGTCAAAAGCTCAAGGAAAATTTGATTTCTCAGTTCATCACCCCTTTAAGTTTATCAAGCGACGAGAATACTTTATAGTTAATGGTGAGAATCGGACCCTATTAATGCAAAAATATTTGGTTACCAATTAAAATGATCGTAAATGTTTAGGTTTTTATGGAATTGATAACCCCGAGACAGATTCCACACACTGCAACCTGCTCAAATGGCTTTCTCCAAAACGGCAGTCAGTGTTTAAGGTCCGGTTTTTGCACCGATGTTTTGTAGATGAAGCTGAAGCTAAACAAGAGCGGCGCAACCGTAGCCGTCGCCGTCGTCTCCGCCCTCCTGAGGAGAGGCAGCCAGGTAACGGTGTGAGTTAACAAGCCAGTGCTAACACAAACTGCATGGCATTGAACCTGCCAGGCCTTTCCACTCAACTAGAGCTCACATGATCCAACTTGCCAGATCACAACTACAGGTTTTTCTTGAATGAAGTTATTTTCAGACGTTTGAGTGGAATAAATGATCTTGAAATACAACTTTTAAACGTGTTGGTTACACGATTGCAAATAACATTAGGCCTAATATGCAGATATGCATGGTTGATGTAAATGCATGGAGGTTTGTCTTTTACCTTCTCAACCGGGAAGATTCAGCCCAAAAGCTGTCCTGTTCCAGTCAAAGGGAATCTTCCTCTCCACCACAGCTCTCCAATCTCTACTTGCCACATCACGTACCGGATCAGGTTTAACACCCAAGTTTAGGGTTTCTTGAAACTCGCATCCAGTTGAAAGAGCGGATGAGATTTGAGAGCTCCGGGAGAGGAACATTTCCAGCACTAAACGTTTGGCCCGTTCCTCACACAAAGCTGCCAAATCATAAAGATCTTTTGCCAATTAAATCATTGGCGTATCTCTTGCAGTTACTGTGGCTGACTACATATCACGAGCTGACTCTCAAAGCAGACAGAGAAACCCCAGAGACCTGAGGAAGAACAAGAAGGACATGGTGACTACATTTCTTCTGTGATTCAATGGATGAACTGGGTGGACAATATTTATATGTTAATAAGTAATGCTATTTAGTCATATTATTAGTTGCATATTATTATCTCCTTATTTTAAAGGAGTAGTTCACTTTTATAAAAACTTTTGCTGATAATTTACTCACCCCCATGTCATCCAAGATGTCCATGTCTTTCTTTCTTCAGTCGAAAAGAAATTAAGGTTTTTGATGAAAACATTCCAGGATTTTTCTCCAAATAATGGACTTCAATGGGAACCAAACGGTTCAAGGTCCAAACGACAGTTTCAGTGGAAACTGTTCAAAGGGCTTTAAACGACTCCAGACGATGAATAAGGGTCTTATCAAGTGAAACATTCTCTCCTGTTCGAACTCGTTCATCAAAATGAACGAATCTTTTTTCGTGTCATTTGGTTCATTCAACGAACAAAATGAAACTAATTAACTCTAAAATATTTGAACAGGAGAGTCACAGCGAACACAGCAAGGCGACCATTCGAGCTTATAAAACTTAAAATTTGTTATTTATTTATTAAATGAGTGATCGTTTCACTTGATAAGACCCTTATTCATCGTCTGGAATCGTTTAAAGCCCTTTGAACAGTTTGCACTGAAACTGTCGTTTGGACCTTGAACCGTTTGGTTCCCATTGAAGTCCATTATTTGGAGAAAAATCCTGGAATGTTTTCATCAAAAACCTTAATTTCTTTTCGACTGAAGAAAGAAAGACATGGATATCTTGGATGACATGGGGGTGAGTAAATTACCAGCAAAAGTTTTTTCAAAAGCGAACGACTCCTTTAAGGGATTTTAAGCGATAGATTTGACCCAGAGTTACAATTTAACTACTATTTTACTATTCATCTTTTTTTTTTTGTCCATAGCAATTTCATGCAGTCCATCATCATGAGTTCAGGGTTATTACAGTTAACTAAAGCAAAAAAAAAAAAAAAAAAAATTAATAGCCATCCCTTTTAAGTTCACTTTTTAAAACTTTTGTCAGCAACAATAGTCTTTGAAAGGAGACCAAACCGTGCTCTAAAGCTTTCGAGATTTACGATCAGGTCTATGCTCAAATAGTGAGTAAATGGATTATAAATACAGCGTAAATAGAATTTAGTATATAAAAAATCATTATCAAACTAAAAAATACAACTAAAAATAAAAAGTAACTTTTGCCTGACAGCGAAGCGCACCCATGTTCGTTAATCGCCACAAACAGCTGTGAGAGTCATTGTGTGTGTGTGTTTAATCTGTGTGTGTGCCCGTCAGGCTCAAGTGGAGCTGATATCGGAGCACGGCCCCGCTGAAGCGGTGAGCAACGGCCCCACCAAAGCAGACGATCGTCAGAGCCAGGCCGCCGTCAACGGACTCTCCTAATCACTGCGACTCATCACCTTTACAGTTTTACAATAGTGCTTGTACAAGCTTGCCAAAGATAGACGTACGGACTTCCACATTCTCGATTGCACTTTTCAGTTCCTTCGCAATGGAACAGATAATTACAATGGAAAAAAAAGAAAAAAAATTATGAGATGACAAAAAAACAAAACAAACCTGAGTCACACTTGTGTTCCTGATCAGATGTTGTGCCTTCAGAGCGTAGTTTCAACATTATGTTGGCTGGCTGTAGAGAAAACGAACAGAAAACAAACAAACAACTCGTCTGAAAGACTCCCAGACATCCTTAGCTGCTTTTTGTTACGTTTTAATATGCAACCACTTCTTTGCGAGGGGTTATGGGGGAAAAGGATGTTTTGCACTGAATAGTCATTTCTCGACCTTTCGAATAATGTTAGTCTGGAAACTGGTCTGCTAACTCTGTTCATTTTAAATGCTGTATGTAAAACACTTCCTGAACGATTGAATTTGGGTTTCATCTTCTGCCTGTTGGGTTGTAATGGCGGCAACCGAGACCGTTTTGCTAAAGGAGCCTTTTTTGGGGTATATTTATTTTAAAATGTACAGTATTTAAAATTAACTAGGCAGTTGTTTTTAACACTAAGCTGTCAGAACTTCTTGGCTCGCAGATTGCAAATTTGGACTACTGAAAGATCAATTTCCAGATGTTCTGTTCTGTAAACTACGTTCGTTAGTCTTTATGGGTTTTTTTTAAAGATCATTCTGGTTGTTTGATGTGCAATATGTTTTGTATGCAGGTAGTTCATAAATAAACATTTGATCTTCCAGCCAACCTTTCAAAGTTGGTGTATCTGTTGTTTTGTTCTTTTCCTGTCCAACAAAGGCTACGACTTTTATTTTGTGTTGGTCTCCTGTATATTATATTATATAGCATGATGATTCTGACTCCACTTAGCGTTTACAATTTCTTATCAATTCAATGATGATTCTTTTAGTATTGGTGAGGACCCACACCTCATAATAATCCTAATTGTATATAAAAAACATTTTTATCATTCATTGCATTTAGCTGCAGCTACTTTGTTCTGAATGTGTATATGTATTTACAAGTGTCTTTTTGACTGGTTCATTTAAAAGAGCCGGTTCATGGGAGTCATTGGTTCATTTAAAAGAGCCAGTTCATAGGAGTCATTGGCTCATGAATCGGACTACACTGGTTCATTTAAAAGAGCCAGAACATGGGAGTCATTGACTCATGAATCAGACTGCACTGGCTAATTCAAAAGAGCCAGTTCATGGGAGTCTGTGGCTCATGAATCAGACTACACTGGTTAATTTAAAAGAGCCGGTTCATGGGAGTCATTGGCTCATGAATCGGACTACATTGGTTCATTTAAAAGAGCCGGTTCATGGGAGTCATTGGCTCATGAATCGGACTACACTGGTTAATTTAAAAGAGCCAGTTCATAGGAGTAATTGGCTCATGAATCTGAGTACACTGATTCATTTTAAAAGAACCGGTCAATGGGAGTCATTGGATCATGAATTGGATGGCACAGGTTCATTTAAAAGAACCAGTTCATAGGAGTCATTGGATCATGAATTGGACAGCACTGGTTCATTTAAAAGAGCCGGTTTATAGGAGCCATTAGCTCATGAATCAGACGACACTGGTTAATTTAAAAGAACCAGTTCATTGGAGTCATTGGCTCCTGAATCGGACTACACTGGTTCATTTAAAAGAACCGGTTCAGTCATTGGCTCATGAATTGGACAACACTGGTTCATTTAAAAGAACCTGTTCATAGGAGTCATTGGCTCATGAATCGGACTACACTGGTTCATTTAAAAGAGCCGGTTCATAGGAGTCATTGGCTCATGAATTGGACTACACTGATTAATTTAAAAGAGCTAGTTCATAGGAGTCACTGACTCATGAATCAGACTACACTGATTAATTTAAAAGAGCCAGTTCTTAGGAGTCAGTGGCTCATGAATCGGACTACACTGGTTCATTTAAAAGAGCCGGTTCATAGGAGTCATTGGCTCATGAATCGGACTACACTGGTTCATTTAAAAGAGCCGGTTCATAGGAGTCATTGGCTCATGAATCGGACTACACTGGTTCATTTAACAGAGCCGGTTCATAGGAGTCATTGGCTAATGAATCATACAATACTGTACAGCATAACCAGCATAGTCTATGTTATTGATTTGCTCATTGAAACTTCAGAACAAAAGATGGCAAATTGACCTTTTGACTTGACTGTTCACACTGATGAAAGTGGCCCACACTGGAACTGAATTCAGGTTCAATCTGATTCCATGTATTAACTGCGTTGTCCAACAGAAAGTTGTTTGGTGTGAGCCGTGCTTCATACGTCAAACACACACGATAGTGGCCCACCATTAACTGAATTCAGATTAAATGTGATCTTGCCGTTCACACTGTCCTAAACAAAAGGGAATGAATCTGATTTGGGTCCACATTCAGCTCAAAAAGGAGATCAGATGGAGATGACAACGTGGTGTTTAATGATCAGGAAATAATTCAAGTGACTCGTTCAAACATCCGGTGAAGATCTAATTTTTTGTTTGTCCATCAAGTAAATCTTTAGCCTCGTTGATTTTTGTGGCCAGATACGGGGATCCACCTGCCGAAGAAACCACACGACAGCTCAGGGGAATTCAAATACGGCAGAGTACTGTGCCTGGTCTATGTGATGATTCAGCTGTGACAAAACATGAATCCCTAGGGAAAGTCTCACCTCGGTCAGGATGGTTTAAAATCATCAGTTTTCTGTGTGCCTGTGTGATCTTGGTTTTGTTAGCGGTAGGACTAAAGGAAAGAGAATGAAAACCTTAAGAAATGCACATGGGTCAAAATGATTTGAATTACATTTATTAACACCTATCACGTTTATGGCTCGTAAAGCAGATTAAATGCCCGTTCACACAAAGGATGAGAAGTTTAACTGAAGTTTTAGCAATCATTCTAGTTCTCCCAGTCCACGCCACAACTATAACGATCATGTCGATATCATTGGAATCACTTTCCGAATGTTTTTTCCCGCTGATGAACGATAAAATCACTGACAGCCAATCACAATCCATCCAAGCATTTATCCAAACATCCACATTTGTGTGACACTAGGTACATATTAACAGGGTGGACAGCAGTAAGCAGAAAACATACTATTTTTTTAATACAAATTATTGGAATTAAAAATGAAAATGTTAAAAGATTTTAGTTAAAGTATTAATTAGGGTTTTTTTTTTTTTAGTTTTTAGTAATTTCTATTTCAGTTTTAGTTATTTCAGTACCATAAAGTTAAACTAAATTTAAAAAAAAAAGTTTTTAGTAAGCAACATGTAAGCATTTTTTTATTTACTATGGGTTAAATTTACTATAATAACCATGGTTTTACTGTTAAATATTTGTATAATTTTTGAGTAAATAAACACAGGCTATATCTAAACTTAAAACAAGCAATTGAAGTATATAATATGATATTTTCCTCGTTGATGAATGTGATACTGTTCATGAAAACACACACTACCTGACGCCAAGAATAAGGGCAGCTTCTCTCCTGTTCATCTTTGGTTCAAAGCCGCCTCTGTAGTATCCGCTACCAAAAGCCTGTCACACATATACAATATGCATGAGTTTACAGAGATAAATTATGGATGGATCATAATGTGAGAAATATAACTTGCAGATTTGGATGCTTCCAGAGCTTGTTTCACTTGCGGCTCCATATGTTTCATGGCTTGAATGGCATAGCGACCTGTGAAAGTGAGCCGAATAGGAAACAATCAGGCTTAATTAATGCACAGATGGAAATGTATAATGTTCCTGTGTAAATTGATCATATTTCGCTGGAGTCGTACCTGCAAACCCTGCTGCTGCCAGGGTAATGCCCACGGCCACCATGGTACTGGCCTGAAACACACACAACAATAACCCTTGATTGAGCAATTTGCATTAATTGAGAGGCAATTTGCATTATTCAGTGCAACAACCACACATCAGACCCGTCAATCATAAAACATCCCTTATATACAGATTATTTCTCATCCACATTGATTACATGCATCATAATCATATCTCACCAATTTACAGTATCAGACATGGTTAATCAGACTGCAAAAATGTCATGTTTTACATATTAGAAATATACTACGTTTAAAAAAAAGCAAAGGAAATACGGGTCTTGAATGTAATTCTATCTCAAATAACTATAAACATGAATGATTTGCTCAGGCAGAGAGACAGCAACAGCACTGAATGTCAATATCAGTTAGCAATGCGCTAATGCTACCTTTCCTTTTTTATAAAAATGACTTGATAAACGCTCCAGAATGACGCCAGGGTTAAAGTGAAGGGGGAAATACTTGCCATTTTCTCTGCTAAGACCCTGTGTTGTGATCGCTTATAGTTATAACCTTAATCATAACTGACTGCTAAATGTCAGGCTCATGTGTTGTTGCTATGGGGGACTTCAGCGACCTGCCGCAAAACAAAACCAGAACGTCGCAAACCAACGCGAACCTGCGTCGTAAAACGTCAGTTGCAAAAGCAAGCTGCTTGGTGAAATGTGAAGAAATGTGAAGGTAACCGACATATAATAACATAAAATTACATAAAAACTACCAAATTGTATTAATTAATGACAAGCGGAGATTATTCCCACATCTGTCTACTTGAAAACGGCCTGTTTGTATAAAATATATCATATGGACTATTAAAGTTAAGTATATTATAAATAGCCTATGACTTTGTATATAAGCTAAACGAGGGGGAAAAAAACTTCAAACAGACGAAAGTTACTATAAAGTTACTTTGCAAATGACTACTTTAGTGAGTCTCATATTTTGCTGGTAATTTTTCACCCAAATTAAATATTATGGCTCAATACTCAAATATTCATTACTGTTATGCAAAAATCCCATTCCATAGTGCAAATGGTGATGGCATTATCAAATGGTGATGGCATTTTCTATTTACCCTGTTTACACACACACACATACACACATGATATTTCATTGTCATTTCTGTAGTAATTAAAAAAGAATAAAACTATAATTGTATTAGTTTTTTCAAATTGCACACACAATTTCTGAAACTGGCTCCATTTCTTGAAAATCTACACACAATACCACAAAACACTCAACATGCAAAATATCAGACATCTCTTACAAAATCAAACACTTCAGTCAAAACTAAACTTCCATAAGTTGTATTTTTTCAAAGTAACTCTATACACACAAACATCAAATGATAAGCCACTTAGTAAGGGGTGCACTTAGTAAGGGGTGCACGATATTGACAAAAATGTGATATTGCGATATCGATAATGAATATTGCGATATCGATATTAATTTCTATATTTTTAAACAGATGTAAAACTACAAAAGTTATTGGAAAACGCATCAAAAAGATTAATAAATAAATGAAGTTTTCTTACAACATAAGATTTATTTCAACTGACATAGGCCTATTGGACTGGTACAGCATTAATAAATAGGCCTAAATAATTTGTCTACAGAACAGGACATGTTAGTTGTGTACACTACAGTGTAAAAGATAATAAATAAATAGCAAGTCTACAGAACACACTATGCAACATAAACGCCACTATGCGTTTTCTTTGACCGGATAGCTATCTGATCGTGAAAAGACCAGGTGTAAATGCCCTGTGAAACGCAATCGTGACGTAGCCTATTTGAATCAAATCGCTCAAACCACTTTAGGAGGTGGTCTGGGCCGAATTTCATTTGAAACTGGACAAATGTAGCCTAAATGCATCTCGTTATTAAATAAACCACATATGTAAAATGTACTCCTTCCAAAAACGCTAAAAATGAGAACATTATAGGCTTGTCAAGTTATGGCAAGATATGACGGGGCGCGCGACTGCAACACGCATCACGCAGATGAGCAGCTGCTGAACATTTCCTTTTCATCAAGCCAACGCGCAAACTATCGCAAATCAAAGTGAAAGTAAGTCGCAGCTTTTCACAGTTATCTTCATTAAAAGTAAATAAACGAACTGATCTTATTTTACCTGATGATCATAAAACGCACCTCATAACTGTTGCTTTCGGTGACGTGCACTCCATTAAATCTGCATATAGCACGGGAATTGAAGATCGTATTTTGATAAATCAGATAGCTATCCGATCAGTGAAAACGCATGAAGTTGCCAGGTGGACCGTGGCCTGATGTTATACTTGTGCGCTGGTGTGCGCGTCGAGCCGGAGCAAGTGTGTGTGTGTGTGTGGGACTGTGTGGTTGGAGAGCAAGGGAGAAGTGAGAGAGTGACGGCGGTAAGCTTTAGAGCAAGTAGCGACTTTATAGTGAGAAAAACAAAGCGTCTCCCCTGTTCTTTCTGACCACTGTGGGAAATCTGTGGCATGAAAAGTTAAACCTCTCTTGATTTAATATTGTTTATGGAGAAGGAGAATCAGGAAATGAGTCGGGGGGAAATGCAACGGTGGTGCATGTCGGACCAGACGCATCATAAACAAATTATTGCATAAATATCGCGACACTTTCGATATGGATATCGAGCAACGTGATATCGCGATAACGATATTGATTCGATATATCGTGCACTTACACGCAAAACCACACACAGATGTGTGTGTACACTGTATACAGTATATGCACAACAGATGATGTTACACAGTTATAGAACTGAAATAAATCAATACTGGACTGACTTGAGCTGAATAATGACACTATGTCTAAATATGCATACAAGCCAAGTCAGAAAGTCAATTCAAGTGCTTTGTGCGTGTGCGTGTGTGTGTATATATATATATATATATATATATATATATATATATTTACACTAGGCTATAAATAAGTTTTCATTAAAAATCAAAAAGTAAAATAAATGTTTTTTATTACATTGCAATAATGACATCTGGGGGAGAAATCTGCTAATGTAATAGTCATGAAATTAATATACGCCTTTGTCATAACGGGAAAAAAACTATTTAATGGACCTAAATTTTCTTTATG